>NC_068455.1:4093071-4128071 GCF_023373465.1 Oncorhynchus keta
GTAGGTGGTATAGGGGAGATGTTGAGGATGGTAGGTGGTATAGGGGAGATGTTGAGGATGGTAGGTGGTATAGGGGAGATGTTGAGGATGGTAGGTGGTATAGGGGATGTTGAGGATGGTAGGTGGTATAGGGGAGATGTTGAGGATGGTAGGTGGTATAGGGGAGATGTTGAGGATGGTAGGTGGTATAGGGGAGACGTTGAGGATGGTAGGTGGTATAGGGAGATGTTGAGGATGGTAGGTGGTATAGGGGAGATGTTGAGGATGGTAGGTGGTATAGGGGAGACGTTGAGGATGGTAGGTGGTATAGGGGAGATGTTGAGGATGGTAGGTGGTATAGGGGAGATGTTGAGGATGGTAGGTGGTATAGGGGAGATGTTGAGGGTGGTAGGTGGTATAGGGGAGACGTTGAGGATGGTAGGTGGTATAGGGGAGACGTTGAGGATGGTAGGTGGTATAGGGAGATGTTGAGGATGGTAGGTGGTATAGGGGAGACGCGTCGAGGATGGTAGGTGTGGTATAGGGAGATGTTGAGGGTGGTAGGTGGTATAGGGTAGAGATGTTGAGGATTGGTAGGTGGTATAGGGAAGAGAGTTGAGGATGCCTGTGGTATAGGGGGAGATGTTGAGGATGGTAGGTGGTATAGGGAGAGGAGTTGAGGATGGTAGGTGGTATAGGGGAATGTTGAGGATGGTAGGTGGTATAGGGTCTAATGTTGAGGATGGTAGGTGGTATAGGACTGGACTGAGGTAGCTGTGTTGAGGATGGTAGGTAGGTATAGGGGAGACGTTGAGGGTGGTAGGTGGTAGGGCAGAGATGTGAGGAGGATGGTAGGTAGGTATAGGGGAGAGGTTGAGGAGGACTGGTAGGTGGTATAGGGACTGAGAGGACTGTTGAGGATGGTAGGTGGTATAGGGGTAGAGCGTCTAATGAGGATGGTAGGTAGCTGTCTAATGTGAGGGGACTGGTAGGTAGCTGTCTAATGAGGGATGGTAGGTGGTAATAGGGAGGTAGCTGTCTAATGAGGACTGGACTGGTAGGTAGCTGTCTAATGGGGAGGTAGGTGTCGTCTAATGGAGGACTGGTAGGTGGTAATAGGGGAGATGGTAGGTAGAATGGAGGTAGGTAGGTAGCTGTCTAATGTGAGGACTGGTATGTTGAGGGACTGGTAGGTGGTCTAATAGGGTGGCCGTAATGTGAGGACTGGAGAGATGTTGAGGATGGTAGGTGGTAATGTGAGGACTGGAGATGCTGTCTAATGAGGACTGGTAGGTAGGTATAATGTGAGGACTGGACTGGTAGTTGTCTAATGGATGGTAGGTAGGTCTAATGTGAGAGACTGGTAGTTGTCTAATGGATGGTAGGTGGTAGGTCTAATGTGAGGACTGGTAGGTAGTTGTCTAATGTGAGGATGGTAGGTAGCTGTCTAATGTGAGGGACTGGTAGATGTCTAATGTGAGGACTGGTAGGTAGCTGTCTAATGTGAGGGACTGGTAGGTAGCTGTTGAGAACTGGACTGGTAGGTAGCCGTATAGGGGAGGACTGGTAGGAGGTCTAATGGTGGTAGCTGTAATGTAGGGACTGGTAGGTAGCTGTCTAATGTGAGAACTGGATGGTAGGTAGCTAGTGAGGACTGGTACTGGTAGTTGTCTAATGTGAGGACTGGTGTTAGGTAGGTAATGTGAGGACTGGTAGGTAGCTGTCTAATGTGAGGGACTGGTAGGTAGTTGTCTAATGTGAGGGGAGAGGTAGCTGTCTAATGTGAGGGACTGGTAGGTAGCCGTCTAATGTGAGGACTGGTAGGTAGCTGTCTAATGTGAGGACTGGACTGGATAGCTGTCTAATGTGAGAACTGGACTGGTAGGTAGCCGTCTAATGAGGATGGTAGGTGGTATAGGGTAGACGTTGAGGATGGTAGTGAGGACTGGTATAGCAGTCTAATGTGAGGACTGACTGGTAGGTAGCGTCTAATGTGAGGATGGTAGGTAGCTGTCTAATGTGAGGGACTGGTAGGTAGCTGTCTAATGAGGATGGTGGTAGGTGGTATCTAATGTGAGGGACTGGTAGGTAGCGTCTAATGAGGATGGTAGGTCTAATGTGAGGATAGGTAGAGCTGTTGAGGACTGGTAGGTAGCTGGTGAGGTGGTCTAATGTGGGGAGGTAGGTAGCGTTGAGGGTGGTAGGTAGCTGTCTAATGTGAGGAGGTATGTTGAGGATGGTAGGTAGGTATGGAGGGGAGACGTTGAGGACTGGTAGGTGTCTAATGTGGACTAGGGGAGCTGTCTAATGAGGATGGTAGGTAGTATAGGACTGGTAGGTAGCTGTCTAATGAGGATGGTAGGTAGGTAGCTATAGGGGTAGGTAGCTGTCTAATGAGGGGACTGGTAGGTAGCTGTCTAATGTGAGGGGAGGTATGTCTAATGAGGACTGGTAGGTAGCTGTCTAATGGAGGAGGTACGTTGAGGGTGGTAGGTGGTATAGGGGTAGGTAGTTGAATGGATGGCTGTCTAATGTGAGGACTGAGGTAGCGTCTAATGGATGGTAGGTAGGTCTAATAGGACTGGGTAGGTAGCGTTGAGGATGGTAGGTGGTATAGGGGACTGGTAGGTAGCGTCTAATGAGGATGGTAGGTAGCTGTATAGGGAGATGGACTGGTAGGTATGGTCTAATGTGAGTGGATAGGGGAGCTGTCGTGTGAGGATGGTAGGTAGCTGTCTAATGTGAGGGTAGGTAGCGTCTAATGAGGATGGTAGGTGGTCTAATGTGAGGGGTAGGTAGAATGTTGAGGCTGTGTGGTATCTAATGTGAGAGGACTGGTAGTGGTAGTTGAGGATGGTAGGCGTAATGAGGAACCTATTCAGTAGGTAGGTCTAATGTGAGGTGAGGGTTGTCTAATGTAGTGTAAATAAAACTGAATATTTTAAGAGATATTCAATGGGTTATAGGTCTAGTGGTGGCTCTGTCTAATGAGGTATGAAGACAGAAATGTGAGGAGAGGTAGGTTGTCTAATGTGTTTGATGCCTGGACTAGAGCAGTCTAATGAGGACTGGTACAATCTGGTGGTAGGTAGCTGTCTAATGTGTGACTGGTGGTTAAAAAAAAAATGTGAGTGGTAGGTAGCAATGGCCGATTAGGTAGCAGAATGTGAGACTGATGTTTCAGCAATAGCTGTCTAATGGGACATGGTCAGGAGGACTGGTAAATTAATGAGAAGCCTGAGACCTAGAGGACTGGAGGTAGGTAAGAGGATAAGGATGGCTAACTGGTATGGACTGGAAGGTTAGCAGTCTAATGTGAGGACTGGTGGTAGGTAGCAGTCTAATGTGAGGACTGGACTGGTAGGTAGCTGTCTAATGTGAGGACTGGTAGGTACTGGTAGGTAGGTAGCTGTCTAATGTGAGGACTGGACTCTAATGGTAGGTAGCAGTCTAATGTGAGGACTGGTAGGTAGCTGTCTAATGTGAGGACTGGACTGGTAGGTAGCAGTCTAATGTGAGGACTGGTAGGTAGCAGTCTAATGTGAGGACTGGTAGGTAGCTGTCTAATGTGAGGACTGGACTGGTAGGTAGCAGTCTAATGTGAGGACTGGTACTGGTAGGTAGCTGTCTAATGTGAGGACTGGACTGGTAGGTAGCTGTCTAATGTGAGGACTGGACTGGTAGGTAGCTGTCTAATGTGAGGACTGACTGGTAGGTAGCTGTCTAATGTGAGGACTGGTAGGTAGCTGTCTAATGTGAGGAATGGTAGGTAGCAGTCTAATGTGAGGACTGGAGGTAGCTGGTAGGTAGCTGTCTAATGTGAGGACTGGACTGGTAGGTAGCTGTCTAATGTGAGGACTGGACTGGTATAGCTGTCTAATGTGAGGACTGGACTGGTAGGTAGCTGTCTAATGTGAGGACTGGACTGGTAGGTAGCTGTCTAATGTGAGAACTGGACTGGTAGGTAGCAGTCTAATGTGAGGACTGGACTGGTAGGTAGCTGTCTAATGTGGTAGGTACTGGACTGGTAGGTAGCTGTCTAATGTGAGGACTGGACTGGTAGGTAGCTGTCTAATGTGAGAACTGGACTGGTAGGTAGCAGTCTAATGTGAGACTGGACTGGTAGGTAGCTGTCTAATGTAGGTGGTAGGTAGCTCTAATGTGAGGACTGGACTGGTAGGTAGCTGTCTAATGTGAGGACTGGTAGGTAGCTGTCTAATGTGAGGACTGGTAGGTACTGGTGGTAGGTAGCAGTCTAATGTGAGGACTGGTAGGTAGCAGTCTAATGTGAGGACTGGTAGGTAGCAGTCTAATGTGAGGACTGGTAGGTAGTTGTCTAATGTGAGGACTGGTAGGTAGCTGTCTAATGTGAGAACTGGACTGGTAGATAGCCGTCTAATGTGAGGACTGGACTGGTAGGTAGCTGTCTAATGTGAGGACTGGACTGGTAGGTAGCTGTCTAATGTGAGAACTGGACTGGTAGGTAGCTGTCTAATGTGAGGACTGGACTGGTAGGTAGCTGTCTAATGTGAGGACTGGACTGGTAGGTAGCTGTCTAATGTGAGGACTGGACTGGTAGGTAGCTGTCTAATGTGAGGACTGGACTGGTAGGTAGCTCTAATGTCTGGTAGGTAAATGTGAGGACTGGACTGGTAGGTAGCTGTCTAATGTGAGGACTGGACTGGTAGGTAGCTGTCTAATGTGAGGACTGGTAGGTAGCTGTCTAATGTAGGTGGTAGGTAGCTGTCTAATGTGAGGACTGGTAGGTAGCAGTCTAATGTGAGGACTGGTAGGTAGCTGTCTAATGTGAGGACTGGACTGGTAGGTAGCTCTAATGGACTGGTAGGTAGCTGTCTAATGTGAGGACTGGACTGGTAAGCTGTCTAATGTGAGGACTGGTAGGTAGCTGGACTGGTAGGTAGCTGTCTAATGTGAGGACTGGACTGGTAGGTAGCTGTCTAATGTGAGAACTGGACTGGTAGGTAGCTGTCTAATGTGAGGACTGGTAGGTAGCAGTCTAATGTGAGGACTGGACTGGTAGGTAGCTGTCTAATGTGAGGACTGGACTGGTAGGTAGCTGTCTAATGTGAGGACTGGACTGGTAGGTAGCTGTCTAATGTGAGAACTGGACTGGTAGGTAGCTGTGTGAGGACTAAATGTGAGGACTGGACTGGTAGGTAGCTGTCTAATGTGAGGACTGGTAGGTAGCAGTCTAATGTGAGGACTGGTAGGTAGCAGTCTAATGTGAGGGACTGGTAGGTAGCAGTCTAATGTGAGGACTGGTAGGTAGCTGTCTAATGTGAGGACTGGACTGGTAGGTAGCTGTCTAATGTGAGGGACTGGTACTAATGGACTGGTAGGTAGCTCTAATGTGAGGACTAATCTAATGTGAGGACTGGACTGGTAGGTAGCTGTCTAATGTGAGGACTGGTAGGTAGCTGTCTAATGTGAGGTAGCAGTCTAATGTGAGGACTGGACTGGTAGGTAGCAGTCTAATGTGAGGACTGGACTGGTAATGGTAGCTCTAATGTCTGGTAGGTAGCAGTCTAATGTGAGGACTGGACTGGTAGGTAGCAGTCTAATGTGAGGACTGGTAGGTAGCAGTCTAATGTGAGACTGGACTGGTAGGTAGCAGTCTAATGTGAGGACTGGACTGGTAGGTAGCTGTCTAATGTGAGGACTGGACTGGTAGGTAGCTGTCTAATGTGAGGACTGGACTGGTAGGTAGCTGTCTAATGTGAGGACTGGACTGGTAGGTAGCTGGTGAGGACTGGACTGGTAGGTAGCTGTCTAATGTGAGGACTGGTAGGTAGCAGTCTAATGTGACTGGACTGGGGTAGGTAGCAGTCTAATGTGAGGACTGGACTGGTAGGTAGCTGTCTAATGTGAGGACTGGTAGGTAGCAGTCTAATGTGAGGGACTGGTAGGTAGCTAGTCTAATGTGGTAGGTACTGGAGGACTGGGTAGGTAGCTGTCTAATGTGAGGACTGGACTGGTAGGTAGCAGTCTAATGTGAGGACTGGACTGGTAGGTAGCTGTCTAATGTGAGGACTGGTAGGTAGTTGTCTAATGTGAGGACTGGTAGGTAGCTGTCTAATGTGAGGACTAGGTCTAATGTGAGGACTGGTAGGTAGCAGTCTAATGTGAGGACTGGACTGGTAGGTAGCAGTCTAATGTGAGGACTGGACTGGTAGGTAGCAGTCTAATGTGAGGACTGGTAGGTAGCTGTCTAATGTGAGGACTGGACTGGTAGGTAGCAGTCTAATGTGAGGACTGGACTGGTAGGTAGCAGTCTAATGTGAGAACTGGACTGGTAGGTAGCAATGTCTGGTAATAGCAGTCTAATGAGGACTGGACTGGTAGGTAGCAGTCTAATGAGGACTGGACTGGTAGGTAGCAGTCTAATGTGAGGGACTGGTAGGTAGCAGTCTAATGTGAGGACTGGACTGGTAGGTAGCAGTCTAATGTGAGGACTGGACTGGTAGGTAGCAGTCTAATGTGAGGACTGGACTGGTAGGTAGCTGTCTAATGTGAGGACTGGTGGTAGGTAGCAGTCTAATGTGAGGGACTGGTAGGTAGCTGGGACTGGAGGTAGGTAGCAGTCTAATGTGAGGGTAGGTAGCTGGACTGGTAGGTAGCAGTCTAATGTGAGGACTGGACTGGTAGGTAGCAGTCTAATGTGAGACTGGACTGGTAGGTAGCAGTCTAATGTGAGGACTGGACTGGTAGGTAGCAGTCTAATGTGAGGACTGGACTGGTAGGTAGCAGTCTAATGTGAGGACTGTCTAATGTGAGGACTGACTGGTAGGTAGCTGTCTAATGTGAGGACTGGACTGGTAGGTAGCTGTCTAATGTGAGGACTGGACTGGTAGGTAGCAGTCTAATGTGAGGACTGGACTGGTAGGTAGCAGTCTAATGTGAGGACTGGACTGGTAGGTAGCAGTCTAATGTGAGGACTGGTAGGTAGCAGTCTAATGTGAGGACTGGACTGGTAGGTAGCAGTCTAATGTGAGGACTGGTAGGTAGCAGTCTAATGTGAGGACTGGTAGGTAGCAGTCTAATGTGAGGACTGGAGGTAGCAGTCTAATGTGAGGACTGGACTGGTAGGTAGCTCTAATGTGAGGACTGGACTGGTAGGTAGCAGTAATGCTTCTAATGTGAGGACTGGACTGGTAGGTAGCAGTCTAATGTGAGGACTGGACTGGTAGGTAGCAGTCTAATGTGAGGACTGGACTGGTAGGTAGCAGTCTAATGTGAGGACTGGTAGGTAGCAGTCTAATGTGAGGACTGGTAGGTAGCAGTCTAATGTGAGGACATACAGTTCTGCTCTGTTCTTCATGTGGGCATACAGTTCTGCTCTGTTCTTCATGTGGGCATACAGTTCTGCTCTGTTCTTCATGTGGGCATACAGTTCTGCTCTGTTCTTCATGTGGGATGGGTCTCACCTGGGAGGACATCCGGCTGAGAAGACCTGTCTGGCAATCTAGGCATACATGGTCAGCTGGAGCCACTGGACAATGAGGAGAGACATAGAGGGGTAGTATATGTTAGGATATAGAGGGGTAGTATCAGTTAGGATATAGAGGGGTAGTATCAGTTAGGACATAGAGGGGTAGTATCTGTTAGGACATAGAGGGGTAGTATCAGTTAGGACATAGAGGGGTAGTATCAGTTAGGACATAGAGGGGTAGTATCAGTTAGGACATAGAGGGTAGTAGTAGGACATAGAGGGGTAGTATCAGGGACATAGAGGGGTAGTATCAGTTAGGACATAGAGGGTAGTATCAGTTAGGACATAGAGGGTAGTATCAGTTAGGACATAGAGGGGTAGTATCAGTTAGGACATAGAGGGGTAGTATCAGTTAGGATATAGAGGGGTAGTATATGTTAGGATATAGAGGGGTAGTATCAGTCAGGATATAGAGGGGTAGTATCAGTTAGGACATAGAGGGGTAGTATCAGTTAGGATATAGAGGGGTAGTATCAGTTAGGATATAGAGGGGTAGTATCAGTTAGGATATAGAGGGGTAGTATCAGTTAGGATATAGAGGGGTAGTATATGTTAGGACATAGAGGGGTAGTATCAGTTAGGATATAGAGGGGTAGTATATGTTAGGACAGAGGGGTAGTATCAGTTAGGACATAGAGGGGTAGTATATGTTAGGACATAGGGGGTAGTATCTGTTAGGACAGAGAGGGGTAGTATCAGTTAGGATATAGAGGGGTAGTATCAGTCAGGATATAGAGGGGTAGTATCAGTTAGGACATAGAGGGGTAGTATCAGTCAGGACATAGAGGGGTAGTATCTGTTAGGACAGAGAGGGGTAGTATCTGTTAGGATATAGAGGGGTAGTATCTGTTAGGATATAGAGGGGTAGTATCTGTTAGGATATAGAGGGGTAGTATCTGTTAGGATATAGAGGGGTAGTATCTGTTAGGATATAGAGGGGTAGTATCAGTTAGGATATAGAGGGGTAGTATCTGTTAGGATATAGAGGGGTAGTATCTGTTAGGACAGAGAGGGGTAGTATCTGTTAGGATATAGAGGGGTAGTATCAGTCAGGATATAGAGGGGTAGTATCAGTTAGGACATAGAGGGGTAGTATCAGTCAGGATATAGAGGGGTAGTATCAGTTAGGATATAGAGGGGTAGTATCAGTCAGGATATAGAGGGGTAGTATCTGTTAGGATATAGAGGGGTGTATCAGTTAGGACATAGAGGGGTAGTATCAGTTAGGACAGAGAGGGGTAGTATCTGTTAGGACAGAGAGGGGTAGTATCTGTTAGGATATAGAGGGTAGTATCAGTTAGGACATAGTAGTATCAGTTAGGACATAGAGGGGTAGTATCTGTTAGGACATAGAGGGGTAGTATCAGTTAGGACATAGAGGGGTAGTATCAGTTAGGACATAGAGGGGTAGTATCAGTTAGGACATAGAGGGGTAGTATCAGTTAGGACATAGAGGGGTAGTATCAGTTAGGACATAGAGGGGTAGTATCAGTTAGGATATAGAGGGGTAGTATATGTTAGGATATAGAGGGGTAGTATCAGTCAGGATATAGAGGGGTAGTATCAGTTAGGACATAGAGGGGTAGTATCAGTTAGGATATAGAGGGGTAGTATCAGTTAGGATATAGAGGGGTAGTATCAGTTAGGACATAGAGGGGTAGTATCAGTTAGGATATAGAGGGGTAGTATATGTTAGGACATAGAGGGTAGTATCTGTTAGGATATAGAGGGGTAGTATATGTTAGGACAGAGGGGTAGTATCAGTTAGGACATAGAGGGTAGTATATGTTAGGACAGAGGGGTAGTATCAGTCAGGACATAGAGGGGTAGTATCTGTTAGGACATAGAGGGGTAGTATCTGTTAGGACATAGAGGGTAGTATCAGTTAGGATATAGAGGGGTAGTATCAGTTAGGACATAGAGGGGTAGTATCAGTCAGGATATAGAGGGGTAGTATCTGTTAGGACAGAGAGGGGTAGTATCTGTTAGGATATAGAGGGGTAGTATCTGTTAGGATATAGAGGGGTAGTATCTGTTAGGATATAGAGGGGGTAGTATCTGTTAGGATATAGAGGTAGTATCTGTTAGGATATAGAGGGTAGTATCAGTTAGGATATAGAGGGTAGTATCTGTTAGGATATAGAGGGGTAGTATCTGTTAGGACAGAGAGGGGTAGTATCTGTTAGGATATAGAGGGGTATTATCAGTCAGGATATAGAGGGGTAGTATCTGTTAGGACATAGAGGGGTAGTATCAGTCAGGATATAGAGGGGTAGTATCAGTTAGGATATAGAGGGGTAGTATCAGTCAGGATATAGAGGGGTAGTATCTGTTAGGATATAGAGGGGTAGTATCAGTTAGGACATAGAGGGGTAGTATCTGTTAGGACAGAGAGGGGTAGTATCTGTTAGGACATAGAGGGGTAGTATCTGTTAGGATATAGAGGGGTAGTATCTGTTAGGATATAGAGGGGTAGTATCTGTTAGGATATAGAGGGGTAGTATCTGTTAGGATATAGAGGGGTAGTATCTGTTAGGATATAGAGGGGTAGTATCTGTTAGGATATAGAGGGGTAGTATCTGTTAGGATATAGAGGGGTAGTATCTGTTAGGATATAGAGGGGTAGTATCAGTTAGGACATAGAGGGGTAGTATCAGTTAGGACAGAGAGGGGTAGTATCAGTTAGGACAGAGAGGGGTAGTATCTGTTAGGACAGAGGCGTAGTATCTGTTAGCGTGCTGACACACGTCTTCTGTCAACACAGCCCCTAAGGCGGTAGTAAAATCATGTTTGTTCCACGTCATTCATTAGCATTAGCAGCTTACCTCCAAGACACTAAGTCTGATCGTACCATCCTGATCAAAAGCCTGGAACGCCCCTGTAAACAAAAATCCCATTTCATCAATCAATCAATAAAACATGAACATGACCAGACAGAATACTAAGGTGAAGAGCGTGCGTGACTTACTGAACATGGCTTCTAGCCGGACCAGACAGAATACTAAGGTGAAGAGCGTGAGTGACTTACTGAACATGGCTTCTCGCCGGACCAGACAGAATACTAAGGTGAAGAGCGTGAGTGACTTACTGAACATGGCTTCTCGCCGGACCAGACAGAATACTAAGGTGAAGAGCGTGCGGGACTTACTGAACATGGCTTCTAGCCGGACCAGACAGAATACTAAGGTGAAGAGCGTGCGGGACTTACTGAACATGGCTTCTAGCCGGACCAGACAGAATACTAAGGTGAAGAGCGTGAGTGACTTACTGAACATGGCTTCTCGCCGGACCAGACAGAATACTAAGGTGAAGAGCGTGAGTGACTTACTGAACATGGCTTCGAGCCGGACCAGACAGAATACTAAGGTGAAGAGCGTGAGACTTACGAACATGGCTTCTACCAGACAGAATACTAAGGTGAAGAGCGTGAGGACTTACTGAACATGGCTTCTAGCCGGACCAGACAGAATACTAAGGTGAAGAGCGTGCAGGACTTACTGAACATGGCTTCTAGCCGGACCAGACAGAATACTAAGGTGAAGAGCGTGAGTGACTTACTGAACATGGCTTCTCGCCGGACCAGACAGAATACTAAGGTGAAGAGCGTGCGGGACTTACTGAACATGGCTTCTAGCCGGACCAGACAGAATACTAAGGTGAAGAGCGTGCGGGACTTACTGAACATGGCTTCTAGCCGGACCAGACAGAATACTAAGGTGAAGAGCGTGCGGGACTTACTGAACATGGCTTCGAGCCGGACCAGACAGCTGATGAAGCTGTCAAAGTCGATGTTCATACCCTCATTGGCGTAACGCATGGTGATGATGTCATACAGCTGGTTGTTGAGACGGAAGCCTGAACGGGACACAAAGGACACCATAACTGAGTAGTGACAAGACTGTAAAATATATTGGACGTAGAGATTAGACTGTGGAGTGGATGGAGTCTGTTGTCAGGCGGCCATTTAACGATAATTCTAGGGTCTGGATACATTTACTCATGACTTTTAAATGACCTCTAACAATGTCACAGATGTTCTTGAACACTTATCTTACCTCGTCCCTCGGGCTTGAATTCCTGGCTCATAGACCCTGCTAACATTGTGCAACAAAGTGGGACTTTGGGTGTGGTTAAAATAGAGGCTGGAGAGCGCTATATATGCCGAGTTTAATTCACTGAAAACAAACTTTAGTGATACCAAAAGAAAAACACGATTTTGTCCAAGAAATGCGGCTAAATATCACGTGGCTGTGCTTGGTACTGATTTCTATGTGTGGGGTGCAAGGGGTGCAAGTTTTAAAGTATATTATTATATATTATTATATTAAACTAAAGGACAATTGGGAACTCGCCCTACTTGTCGACTAGTTGAACCCCGATGCCGTCCTCCTATCTTTCCCTTTAACAGAACGGTCGATGGCTCTCATAGCTTTCACTTTTTTGGTTTCATAAGCTTGCTCAAGCATTTTACCTTCGGGTAGGCAGCCTTACTTCCTCACATGGGCAACAATTAACGAGCTAAGTTAGCTCGCTAGTTAACGTGAGCCAACCAGGCTACATATGGAACTTCGATCATCTCAGGCCAGTGGCACAATATATACATGTATGGTTAGATCAGACTCACTGTCATAATCATTGGCGACGATTTAAGTCAAAATCACAAATCCAAATCCCCGTTTCCACGCATGGTTTAGGAAAGGGCCGATTTAGCAAGCTAGCTACTGCAGGACAACAACACCAGCGGACCAAAAAAACAGACGTTTTTCTGACAATGATAACGTTTTGCTCCGGGTGTGATTTGATTGGTGTGAAGTCTAATCCAATCTGGCCTCCCTTTGGGGGCGTTTTGCTGAGCTCAGCTCAATGCTGATTGGCTAATTATTGATTTTATTTTTTTTATCAAGGGAGGTCAAATGCTTGCTGGCATCAATCAATCAAATTCTACAGAAGCAACATGGTCTACTCATACTGAGACAGAGATGCTGTTTCACTGTCCAGACAGCATCAGATACATGGTCTACTCATACTGAGACAGAGATGCTGTTTCACTGTCCAGACAGCATCAGATACATGGTCTACTCATACTGAGACAGAGATGCTGTTTCACTGTCCAGACAGCATCAGATACATGGTCTACACATACTGAGACAGAGATGCTGTTTCACTGTCCAGACAGCATCAGATACATGGTCTACTCATACTGAGACAGAGATGCTTGCTGTTTCACTGTCCAGACAGCATCAGATACATGGTCTACACATAGTGAGACAGCATTAGATACATGGTCTACACATACTGAGACAGCATCAGATACATGGTCTACTCATACTGAGACAGAGATGCTGTTTCACTGTCCAGACAGCATCAGATACATGGTCTACTCATACTGAGACAGAGATGCTGTTTCACTGTCCAGACAGCATCAGATACATGGTCTACACATACTGAGACAGCATCAGATACATGGTCTACACATACTGAGACAGAGAGATGCTGTTTCACTGTCCAGACAGCATCAGATACATGGTCTACACATACTGAGACAGAGAGGTGCTGTTTCACTGAGACAGCGTCAGATACATGAGAGACAGAGAGGTGCTGTTTCACTGTCCAGACAGCATCAGATACATGGTCTACACATACTGAGACAGATCAGATGCTGTTTCTACACATACTGAGACAGAGGGGTGCTGTTTCACTGTCCAGACAGCATCAGATACATGGTCTACACATACTGAGACAGAGATGCTGTTTCACTGTCCAGACAGCATCAGATACATGGTCTACACATACTGAGACAGAGATGCTGTTTCACTGTCCAGACAGCATCAGATACATGGTCTACACATACTGAGACAGCATCAGATACATGGTCTACACATACTGAGACAGAGAGATGCTGTTTCACTGTCCAGACAGCATCAGATACATGGTCTACACATACTGAGACAGAGAGATGCTGTTTCACTGTCCAGACAGCATCAGATACATGGTCTACACATACTGAGACAGAGAGGTGCTGTTTCACTGTCCAGACAGCATCAGATACATGGTCTATACATACTGAGACAGAGAGATGCTGTTTACTGTCCAGACAGCATCAGATACATGGTCTACACATACTGAGACAGCATCAGATACATGGTCTACACATACTGAGACAGCATCAGATACATGGTCTACACATACTGAGACAGAGAGGTGCTGTTTCACTGTCCAGACAGCATCAGAGGGGTGCTGTTTCCCTGTCCACAGCATCAGAGAGGTGCTGTTTCACTGTCCAGACAGCATCAGAGGGGTGCTGAGAGACAGCATCAGAGGTGCTGTTTCACTGTCCAGACAGCATCAGAGGGCATCAGAGGGGTGCTGTTTCACTGTCCAGACAGCATCAGAGAGGTGCTGTTTCACTGTCCAGACAGCATCAGAGGGGTGCTGTTTCCCTGTCCAGACAGCATCAGAGGGGTGCTGTTTCCCTCGCTCGGATGATTTCTCTGGTGAGATTCAGCGACTTGCGAAATTGGTTGAACATAAAAAAAATAAAACAGAGACGAAAGTTAAACGTATTTCATAATGTTCATGTTTTTATTGGTCAAATGTTTGGACAAGCCTGGCTTCCCTTATAAATACACACCACTGGTTCGGGCATATCAAGTTATGTGCTACTTTTCAGACTACGTTTCTATTCAGGGCGACTGAACCGAGCCAAACAGCATTGTGTCGACTTGACTACCTGAGCCATGGATAACATTTTTAAAAGCCCAGCAACAACAGATCATGTTAGCAAAATAGCTAACTAGCTAATGTTAGCATGCTAGCTACCTAAACGGGACAGCTGTCAGTTCCCTATTTGTTGATGTTTGTCCACTCACAACGTTCCATCCCCCTAATCTCGTGAATATGTATGAGTAGCTTATAGGTCATTATAGGGTATTGTGATGTCATTATGGGGTATTGTGATGTCATTATGGGGTATTGTGATGTCATTATGGGGTATTGTGTGTAGATTGATGAGCGGGGAAAAAACAAATCCATTTTAGAATAAGGCTGTAATGTAACAAAGTGTGAAAAATGTGGAGGGGTCTGAATACCTTCGGAATACACTGTATATCTTCTGTTAGTACTCAATGTTAAGAACTTAACTTCATTGCTGAGAGTGTTCTGGAACGTAAAAGGGTATAAATCACCATATGAAGATAAATAAAAATGATATCCTTCCTGGAGAGGAGAGGGCGGCCATTTGCTTTCTATAGGGCTGTGGTGGACAAAATACCCAACTGTCATACTTGAGTAAAAGTAAACAGGAAATGACTCAATTAAAAGTGAAACATTTACTACTTGAGTAAAAGTAAATGACTCAATTAAAAGTGAAAAATTTACTACTTGAGTAAAAGTAAACAGGAAATGACTCAATTAAAAGTGAAACATTTACTACTTGAGTAAAAGTAAACAGGAAATGACTCAATTAAAAGTGAAACATTTACTACTTGAGTAAAAGTAAACAGGAAATGACTCAATTAAAAGTGAAACATTTACTACTTGAGTAAAAGTCTAAATATATTTAACTATCAAAAGTAAATTTAATTGCTCAAATATACTTAAGTAGTACAAGTGTAGGGCATTTGTGTTTAGTGAGTCTGCCAGATCAGAGGCAGTAGATGGATGACCAGGGATGTTCTCTTGATAAGTGTGTGAATTTGATAATTTTCCTGTCCCGGTTATCATTTTTATTTATTTAATAAATTCACCTTTATTTATCCAGGTAGGCCAGTCGAGAACAAGTTCTCATTTACAACTGCGACACAAACAACACAGAGTTACACATGGAATAAACAAACATACAGTCACGAATACAATAGTAAAAAGTATACATACAGTGTGTGAATTCAAAATGTAACGAGTACTTTTGGGTGTCAGGGGAAAATGTATGGAGTAAAAAAAGTACATTATTTTCTTCACGAATGTAGTAAAGTAAAAGTTGTCAAAAATACAAATAGTAAAGTACAGATAACTTTAAGTACTTTACACTGCTATAGAGGACATGTCTTTCCATCTGGTTGTAGATGCCGAAACAGGGATACTACGATCTGTGCTATTCGATTGTATCTGGTAACTAACCTGCATCGTTGATGGCATTTCTCATCTCGTAGCTGTTGATGATACCAGCCTGGTCCGAGCTGTAGTGTCTAAAGATCCCCTGAGAAACAGAGCATTTATTACATCTACTAATCTGACCCTATTTACAGTGTCATTGGGAGTGGAGATAAACCTGAAGAAGATGATGATGATGAAGAAGAGCATTCTCACCTGCCACTGTTTGATCTTGTTCCAGAGATGTCTGAACTCCTGCAGGCTGAGTCTGCCCGTCCCGTCCATCTAGACATTAGCTTTAGTTAAGACCACAGTGACGGACGTCAACATGGAGCACTTTACAATCACTTCCTGTCAACAAAGTCACTTCCTCTGAATAAGATATTTCAACACTTCCTGGTTGTTACATTAGTAACACCCACGACCTCGGTAACACCCACGACCTCGGTAACACCCACGACCTCGGTAACACCCACGACCTCGGTAACACCCACGACCTCGGTAACACCCACGACCTCGGTAACACCCACGACCTCGGTAACACCCATGACCTCGGGCACACCCACGACCTCGGTAACACCCACGACCTCGGTAACACCCATGACCTCGGGCACGTGCTACTGAGAACTACTGCAATAAAAGGTGAATTTGACCCTGATGTTTGTCCACCGTAGGCCCTGTCTGTGACACCAACAGCTCTCTCTAGATAATTCAGACCTCTCATGGGGACCCACAACTGGTGCATGTTCTACATGTATTCCTGAGATGGCACATCTAATTCACGTTGTAAACTAACTAACTCAAACTCCTCAAGGCGTTTTACTAAGTGAATCAGGTGATCTAGTTCAGGACTACAACTCAATTGTGAAAATGTCTGGGGGTCCCGAGGAGAGGTTTGAGAACCACTGCTATAGACAACACAACTTGACCCGGACGGGTCTCTCTCTACAGACAACACAACCTGACCCAGGAGGGTCTCTCTCTACAGACAACACAACCTGACCCGGGAGGGTCTCTATCTACAGACAACACAACCTGGCCCGGGCGGGTCTCTATCTACAGACAACACAACCTGACCTGGGTCTGACAACACAACTTGACCGGGACGGGTCTCTCTCTACAGACAACACAACCTGACCCAGGAGGGTCTCTCTCTACAGACAACACAACCTGACCCAGGAGGGTCTCTCTCTACAGACAACACAACCTGACCCAGGAGGGTCTCTCTCTACAGACAACACAACCTGACCCAGGAGGGTCTGTCTCTCCAGGCAACACAACCTGACCCAGGAGGGTCTCTCTCTACAGACAACACAACCTGACCCGGACGGGTCTCTATCTACAGACAACACAACCTGACCTGGGTCTGACAACACAACCTGACCCAGGAGGGTCTCTCTCTACAGGCAACACAACCTGACCCAGGAGGGTCTCTCTCTACAGGCAACACAACCTGACCCAGGAGGGTCTCTCTCTACAGGCAACACAACCTGACCCAGGAGGGTCTCTCTCTACAGGCAACACAACCTGACCCAGGAGGGTCTCTCTCTACAGACACCACAACCTGACCTGGGTCTGACAACACAACCTGACCCAGGAGGGTCTCTCTCTACAGACAACACAACCTGACCCAGGAGGGTCTCTCTCTACAGACAACACAACCTGACCCAGGAGGGTCTCTCTCTACAGACAACACAACCTGACCTGGGTCTGACAACACAACCTGACCCAGGAGGGTCTCTCTCTACAGACAACACAACCTGACCCAGGAGGGTCTCTCTCTACAGACAACACAACCTGACCCAGGAGGGTCTCTGTCTACAGACAACACAACCTGACCCAGGAGGGTCTCTCTCTACAGACAACACAACCTGACCCAGGAGGGTCTCTGTCTACAGACAACACAACCTGACCCAGGAGGGTCTCTCTCTACAGGCAACACAACCTGACCCAGGAGGGTCTCTCTCTACAGACAACACAACCTGACCCGGACGGGTCTCTATCTACAGACAACACAACCTGACCTGGGTCTGACAACACAACCTGACCCAGGAGGGTCTCTCTCTACAGGCAACACAACCTGACCCAGGAGGGTCTCTCTCTACAGGCAACACAACCTGACCCAGGAGGGTCTCTCTCTCCAGGCAACACAACCTGACCCGGACGGGTCTCTATCTACAGACAACACAACCTGACCTGGGTCTGACAACACAACCTGACCCAGGAGGGTCTCTCTCTCTACAGACAACACAACCTGACCCGGACGGGTCTCTATCTACAGACAACACAACCTGACCTGGGTCTGACAACACAAACTGACCCAGGAGGGTCTCTCTCTCCAGGCAACACAACCTGACCCAGGAGGGTCTCTCTCTCTACAGACAACACAACCTGACCCGGACGGGTCTCTATCTACAGACAACACAACCTGACCTGGGTCTGACAACACAAACTGACCCAGGAGGGTCTCTCTCTACAGGCAACACAACCTGACCCAGGAGGGTCTCTCTCTACAGGCAACACAACCTGACCCAGGAGGGTCTCTCTCTACAGGCAACACAACCTGACCCAGGAGGGTCTCTCTCTACAGACACCACAACCTGACCTGGGTCTGACAACACAACCTGACCCAGGAGGGTCTCTCTCTACAGACAACACAACCTGACCCAGGAGGGTCTCTCTCTACAGACAACACAACCTGACCTGGGTCTGACAACACAACCTGACCCAGGAGGGTCTCTCTCTACAGACAACACAACCTGACCCAGGAGGGTCTCTCTCTACAGACAACACAACCTGACCCAGGAGGGTCTCTCTCTACAGACAACACAACCTGACCCAGGAGGGTCTCTCTCTACAGACAACACAACCTGACCCAGGAGGGTCTCTCTCTACAGACAACACAACCTGACCCGGGCGGGTCTCTATCTACAGACAACACAACCTGACCTGGGTCTGACAACACAACCTGACCCAGGAGGGTCTCTCTCTACAGACAACACAACCTGACCCAGGAGGGTCTCTCTCTACAGACAACACAACCTGACCCAGGAGGGTCTCTCTCTACAGACAACACAACCTGACCCAGGAGGGTCTCTCTCTACAGGCAACACAACCTGACCCAGGAGGGTCTCTCTCTACAGACAACACAACCTGACCCAGGAGGGTCTCTCTCTACAGACAACACAACCTGACCCAGGAGGGTCTCTCTCTACAGACAACACAACCTGACCCAGGAGGGTCTCTCTCTACAGACAACACAACCTGACCCAGGAGGGTCTCTCTCTACAGGCAACACAACCTGACCCAGGAGGGTCTCTCTCTACAGGCAACACAACCTGACCCAGGAGGGTCTCTCTCTACAGGCAACACAACCTGACCCAGGAGGGTCTCTCTCTACAGGCAACACAACCTGACCCAGGAGGGTCTCTCTCTACAGACACCACAACCTGACCTGGGTCTGACAACACAACCTGACCCAGGAGGGTCTCTCTCTACAGACAACACAACCTGACCCAGGAGGGTCTCTCTCTACAGACAACACAACCTGACCTGGGTCTGACAACACAACCTGACCCAGGAGGGTCTCTCTCTACAGACAACACAACCTGACCCAGGAGGGTCTCTCTCTACAGACAACACAACCTGACCCAGGAGGGTCTCTCTCTACAGACAACACAACCTGACCCAGGAGGGTCTCTGTCTACAGACAACACAACCTGACCCAGGAGGGTCTCTGTCTACAGACAACACAACCTGACCCAGGAGGGTCTGTCTCTCCAGGCAACACAACCTGACCCGGACGGGTCTCTATCTACAGACAACACAACCTGACCTGGGTCTGACAACACAACCTGACCCAGGAGGGTCTCTCTCTACAGGCAACACAACCTGACCCAGGAGGGTCTGTCTCTCCAGGCAACACAACCTGACCCAGGAGGGTCTCTCTCTACAGGCAACACAACCTGACCCAGGAGGGTCTCTCTCTACAGACACCACAACCTGACCTGGGTCTGACAACACAACCTGACCCAGGAGGGTCTCTCTCTACAGACAACACAACCTGACCCAGGAGGGTCTCTCTCTACAGACAACACAACCTGACCTGGGTCTGACAACACAACCTGACCCAGGAGGGTCTCTCTCTACAGACAACACAACCTGACCCAGGAGGGTCTCTCTCTACAGACAACACAACCTGACCCAGGAGGGTCTCTATCTACAGACAACACAACCTGACCCAGGAGGGTCTCTCTCTAGACAACACAACCTGACCCAGGAGGGTCTCTCTCTACAGACAACACAACCTGACCCGGGCGGGTCTCTATCTACACAACCTGACAACACAACCTGACCTGGGGGTCTGACAACACAACCTGACCCAGGAGGGTCTCTATCTACAGACAACACAACCTGACCCAGGAGGGTCTCTCTCTACAGACAACACAACCTGACCCAGGAGGGTCTCTCTCTACAGACAACACAACCTGACCCAGGAGGGTCTCTCTCTCAGACAACACAACCTGACCCAGGAGGGTCTCTCTCTACAGACAACACAACCTGACCCAGGAGGGTCTCTCTCTACAGGCAACACAACCTGACCCAGGAGGGTCTCTCTCTACAGACAACACAACCTGACCCAGGAGGGTCTCTCTCTACAGGCAACACAACCTGACCCAGGAGGGTCTCTCTCTACAGACAACACAACCTGACCCAGGAGGGTCTCTCTCTACAGACAACACAACCTGACCCAGGAGGGTCTCTCTCTACAGACAACACAACCTGACCCAGGAGGGTCTCTCTCTACAGACAACACAACCTGACCCAGGAGGGTCTCTCTCTACAGACAACACAACCTGACCCAGGAGGGTCTCTCTCTACAGACACCGAAGATACAGAGGATACGTCCACGAGTGCAATCATGCTCCTGCAGCACTCCAGGCTAAAACCCTCTGTGTTCAGGTCCTTATCTGTGGAAGAGTGAGATAGAGATACTGTAACTAATCAACCAATCACTAACAAACCCTAACTTAGTTGAATCAGGTGTCAGTGCAGGGCTAATCTGTCATTGGCAGACCACGTAAACCTAAATGGGGCCTCTAATGATGCAGAAGATGACTGTAATGTGAAGGTTTAGGATGTTTCTTAATATGCATGCGAAACGGAGCACGGAGGGCCCTTCTCAGATGCGCAGATACTTCGACTGAAATATTGTTGACATAATGTAATGCAACCACACACACATAAAAAAAAACCGACTATAAACATTTCCTGAAAAAAAAAAATGGCGACTGGGTTTGAGCTGAAGCGAAAGAAAGTGAACTCTGACTTCAGAATGAAAAGTCGTCCATTCACACATCTCATAAATTGCCTGACGACAATAGTTTATGTTTAATACTTTAATAAATACATATTGTGTTCATTTGGACATGTTTACCTGCCTACAATACCAACTGTAGTGTCGTAGATCGCTGGCTAACTGACGAAGAATTGATAGCTAGCTAGCTACCCACAAAAATATCTTAAGCTAATTTTGATCATCTGCCTTGCATAATAACATTCGTTTTTAGTTTTGGGTCGTTTTTTTACATGTAAAAATAGCTGGATTAATACGATTCACATATAGTTTGCTGATAATTATGAAGTAAAACTTTAAGATTTAGTTATATCTTGTTTTGTCTGTTTTGGTCAAAGGTAACGTTAATGCATTAACATTAGCACAGAGTGCTTCTCAAATGTGACATTTTATCCGTTTTCCACACTATCGTCCTCACAAGAATGTACTCGGGAGAACCTCCTCGGAGAACGTACTCGAGAGAACCTCCTCGGAGAACGTACTCGAGAGAACCTCCTCGGAGAACGTACTCGAGAGAACCTCCTCGGAGAACGTACTCGAGAGAACCTCCCCGGAGAACGTACTCGAGAGAACCTCCTCGGAGAACGTACTCGAGAGAACCTCCTCGGAGAACGTACTCAAGAGAACCTCCTCGGAGAACGTACTCAGGAGAACCTCCTCAAGAGAACGTACTCAAGAGAACCTCCTCGGAGAACGTACTCAGGAGCATAAGCGTGTGGAGTACGGTTGTATGCATATTGAGAAACACGCTTAGTCTTACGTTTGGAGACAACCCTGTTGAGGACATTCTTCAGCTCGTTGGCGGTAACTTCCATTTCCTGTGAGAGAGGAGAAAGCGGGAGAAGGACACATGGACTCACCTGAGTGTGTATCTGGACACTTCTAACATTTTAAACATGAATGTTGTTAATGTTTCAATGCCAGTAGTTGTTTGTGTTTATCTTTTGATGTCTGAAAGCCTCCTCACCTGATACATAGAACCTCATCAAATTCATTTGTGAACCAGATCTGAGTTCAAATAGTTTAAAAAATATATTTTTGTTAATACTTAAATCATTTGATTGAGCCATTCATTTCACCAGGCAAGCTCAGTCAAATGATGAACCCAGACAACAACAGTAACAGGGCAGGTATACAGGAGGTCTGACAACAAGACGGGTATACAGGAGGCCTGACAACTACAGGGCAGGTATACAGCAGGTCTGACAACAAGACGGGTATACAGGAGGCCTGACAACAACAAGACAGGTATACAGGAGGCCTGACAACAACAAGACAGGTATACAGGAGGCCTGACAACAACAAGACAGGTATACAGGAGGCCTGACAACAACAGGGCAGGTATACAGGAGGCCTGACAACAAGACGGGTATACAGGAGGCCTGACAACAACAAGACAGGTATACAGGAGGCCTGACAACAACAAGACAGGTATACAGGAGGCCTGACAACAACAAGACAGGTATACAGGAGGCCTGACAACAACAGGGCAGGTATACAGGAGGCCTGACAACAACAGTAACAGGACAGGTATACAGGAGGTGTAATACAGTAACATGGCAGATATACAGGAGGTGTAATACAGTAACATGACAGATATACAGTAACATGACAGATATACAGCAGGTGTGATACAGTAACATGACAGATATACAGTAACATGACAGATATACAGCAGGTGTGATACAGTAACATGACAGATATACAGTAACATGACAGATATACAGGAGGTGTGATAACAACAGTAACATGACAGATATACAGTAATATGACAGATATACAGCAGGTCTGATAACAACAGTAACAGGACAGATATACAGCAGGTGTAATACAGTATAATAACCCAGGCAGGATTCAATCTGATCGAGGGGTTTTAGACCACGCAGCTCTTAAAGGGAATGTTCCCGTGTTGTGAAGAGAGATAGAGAAAGGTAACCGCTGCATATGTCGGCTTAATCTAAAAATTACCTTTAAATGTCAAGCGCGCTATAATACGGATCTGACGCAGATCGGATTGAATCCCGGGCACTAAATTGGGAGCACATTGGTCTCACTTGGCTCACTGGCTTCCCTGGCCTCTCTCCCTGGCCTCTCTCCTGGCCTCTCTCCCTGGCCTCTCTCCCTGGCCTCTCTCCCTGGTCTCTCTCCCTGGCCTCTCTGGTCTCTCTCCCTGGCCTCTCTCCCTGGCCTCTCTCCCTGGCCTCCCTGGTCTCTCTCCCTGGCCTCTCTCCCTGGCCTCTCTCCCTGGCCTCTCTCCCTGGTCTCCCTGGCCTCACTGTACTCACCGTACTCACATCCGCTGCTATCTGCTGAAAGAGGCTCCGGAACTGCTGGTCCTCCTCACTCTCCTCCCCCGCATTGGCTGGGGCCGGCTGAGAAGGAGAAGACGACACAGAGGAGAGAGAGATGGGGATGGGGGAGGAAAGAGAGAGATGGGGAGGGGGAGGGGGGAGAAAGAGACAGATGGGGAGGGGGAGACAGAGATGGGGAGGGGGAGACAGAGATGGGGAGGGGGAGAGGGGGAGAAAGAGAGAGATGGGGAGGGGAGAAAGAGACAGAGATGGGGAGGGGGGAGAAAGAGATATTGGGAGGGGGGAGAAAGAGATATTGGGAGGGGGGAGAAAGAGATAATGGGAGGGGGGAGAAAGAGATAATGGGAGGGGGGAGAAAGAGATAATGGGAGGGGGGAGAAAGAGATAATGGGAGGGGGGAGAAAGAGATAATGGGAGGGGAAAGAGATAATGGGGGGGGAAAGAGATAATGGGAGGGGGGAGAAAGAGATAATGGGAGGGGGGAGAGAAAGAGTGTCTGAGAGGCAAATACGATCAGCCAATATCACTTCTGAATACTGATGTAAAAATGTTAACACAAAAAAATAAATACTGTCCTTTTCATTTAATAATATAGGCCTGTTTCAGGGCTGTACGTAAACATCCAAGCTACCATCTTATTATCATCTCTCACTGATGGTGAGCCAATAGAGACGGGACAAGACTGACCGAAACAGGAAGTTGGACTGATGGTGAGCCAATAGAGACGGGACAAGACTGACCGAAACAGGAAGTTGGACTGATGGTGAGCCAATAGAGACGGGACAAGACTGACCGAAACAGGAAGTTGGACTGATGGTCCGGTGAGACAGATGAATACATGACGTTGACAGAATTAAGAAACCGAGAGAACTTTACTCACCACTGTATGGTCCGCCTCGATCCTGTTCTCTATCTCCCTGAGTAGAAACCAACAAACAGCAGTCACCATTGTGACACTAGCAGGACTTTAAACATCTCATTGGACCATAAGCCTCACACATTTCCTGGCAAAGAGCCAAACACTCTACAACATCCTGACTAAACATTTCATCACATTTACAAGTTGTCTATGGGCATTCCTACGTGTCTATATATCTCTGAATATTGTTCCTAACTGTACTAAGCAACAACAATAATATGCAGCTATCATGCTCTCGGTACATTCTAAAGGATTATGGTTCTATACCCAATAGCATTGAGTTGAATGACAATATTGTACAACACATTCTTACCGCCTTGCACCAAGCTGTGAACAAAATGTTAGTCACATTTACCACGTGTTATATATATATATATATATATTATTTTATCAGTGTTTTGTTATTTTTCCCTCTTCTTCTTGAGAACTTCTTTTCTTTTAATAAACTTCTAATATAGCTCTTATTGACCATAGTGGTCCTTCTGTAGCTCAGTTGGTAGAGCATGGCGCTTGTAACGCCAGGGTAATGGGTTTGATTCCCGGGACCACCCGTACGTAGAATGTATGCACACATGACTGTAAGTCGCTTTGGATAAAAGCGTCTGCTAAATGGCATATATATATATTCTTCTGAAGGTCAATATTTAAGACCAAGGACTCTTCTGGGCAATTTTCTGCCTTGTCTCGGCCTCTTAGGTTCAGTCCATGTTTGTTGGTCATGTCTACTCTGTAGGAGCGTTGGTTCCAGACCTGGTCTACTCTATAGGAGCGTTGGGTCCAGACCTGGTCTACTCTATAGGAGCATTGGGTCCAGACCTGGTCTACTCTGTAGGAGCGTTGGTTCCAGACCTGGTTTACTCTGTAGGAGCTTTGGTTCCAGACCTGGTCTACTCTGTAGGAGCGTTGGGTCCAGACCTGGTCTACTCTGTAGGAGCGTTGGGTCCAGACCTGGTCTACTCTGTAGGAGCGTTGGGTCCAGACCTGGTCTACTCTGTAGGAGCGTTGGGTCCAGACCTGGTCTACTCTGTAGGAGCATTGGGTCCAGACCTGGTCTACTCTGTAGGAGCGTTGGGTCCAGACCTGGTCTACTCTGTAGGAGCGTTGGGTCCAGACCTGGTCTACTCTGTAGGAGCGTTGGGTCCAGACCTGGTCTACTCTGTAGGAGCATTGGGTCCAGACCTGGTCTACTCTGTAGGAGCGTTGGTTCCAGACCTGGTCTACTCTGTAGGAGCGTTGGGTCCAGACCTGGTCTACTCTGTAGGAGCGTTGGTTCCAGACCTGGTCTACTCTGTAGGAGCGTTGGTTCCAGACCTGGTCTACTCTGTAGGAGCGTTGGTTCCAGACCTGGTCTACTCTGTAGGAGCGTTGGTTCCAGACCTGGTCTACTCTGTAGGAGCATTGGGTCCAGACCTGGTCTACTCTGTAGGAGCGTTGGTTCCAGACCTGGTCTACTCTGTAGGAGCGTTGGGTCCAGACCTGGTCTACTCTGTAGGAGCGTTGGGTCCAGACCTGGTCTACTCTGTAGGAGCGTTGGGTCCAGACCTGGTCTACTCTGTAGGAGCGTTGGGTCCAGACCTGGTCTACTCTGTAGGAGCGTTGGTTCCAGACCTGGTCTACTCTGTAGGAGCGTTGGGTCCAGACCTGGTCTACTCTGTAGGAGCGTTGGGTCCAGACCTGGTCTACTCTGTAGGAGCGTTGGTTCCAGACCTGGTCTACTCTGTAGGAGCGTTGGTTCCAGACCTGGTCTACTCTGTAGGAGCGTTGGTTCCAGACCTGGTCTACTCTGTAGGAGCGTTGGTTCCAGACCTGGTCTACTCTGTAGGAGCGTTGGGTCCAGACCTGGTCTACTCTGTAGGAGCGTTGGTTCCAGACCTGGTCTACTCTATAGGAGCGTTGGTTCCAGACCTGGTCTACTCTGTAGGAGCGTTGGGTCCAGACCTGGTCTACTCTGTAGGAGCGTTGGTTCCAGACCTGGTCTACTCTGTAGGAGCATTGGGTCCAGACCTGGTCTACTCTGTAGGAGCGTTGGTTCCAGACCTGGTCTACTCTGTAGGAGCGTTGGGTCCAGACCTGGTCTACTCTGTAGGAGCGTTGGTTCCAGACCTGGTCTACTCTGTAGGAGCGTTGGGTCCAGACCTGGTCTACTCTGTAGGAGCGTTGGGTCCAGACCTGGTCTACTCTGTAGGAGCGTTGGGTCCAGACCTGGTCTACTCTGTAGGAGCGTTGGTTCCAGACCTGGTCTACTCTGTAGGAGCGTTGGGGCCAGACCTGGTCTACTCTGTAGGAGCGTTGGGTCCAGACCTGGTCTACTCTGTAGGAGCGTTGGGTCCAGACCTGGTCTACTCTGTAGGAGCGTTGGGTCCAGACCTGGTCTACTCTGTAGGAGCGTTGGGTCCAGACCTGGTCTACTCTGTAGGAGCGTTGGTTCCAGACCTGGTCTACTCTATAGGAGCGTTGGTTCCAGACCTGGTCTACTCTGTGGGAGCATTGGTTCCAGACCTGGTCAGACCTGGTCTACTCTATAGGAGCGTTGGTTCCAGACCTGGTCTACTCTGTAGGAGCATTGGGGCCAGACCTGGTCTACTCTGTAGGAGCGTTGGTTCCAGACCTGGTCTACTCTGTAGGAGCGTTGGGTCCAGACCTGTCTACCCTATAGGAGCGTTGGGTCCAGACCTAGTCTACTCCGTAATTGCGTTGGGTCCAGACCTGGTCTACAACTTGATTATATAACCTAAATTCTGACACATATTCTGTCCATGTTTCTTTAAAACAAATGGATGAAAACAGTGACTCCCACTGAGATTAAATAAAAGCCAGGCTTTGTTATGTCAAAACTGTTAGGGGCGGTTTTCAGACACAGACCAAAAAACATTTTCAATGGAGATTCTCTTAAGATCTTGCTTCATCTATGTCCAGGAAACCGGCCCATAATCAAGTTGGTGTGTTGCTCTGTCTGTCATACTGTATCTCTTCACAGCTTCTTCCTTTAGGTCCCCCTCTTCCATCAGAGCTAGGGAGACCAGTGAGAGAGGCCAGGGAGGCCAGGGAGGCCAGTGAGAGAGGCCAGGGAGGCCAGTGAGAGAGGCCAGGGAGTGAGGCCAGGGAGTGAGGCCAGGAGGCCTGTGAGGCCAGTGAGGCCAGGGAGGCCTGTGAGGCCAGGGAGTGAGGCCAGGGAGTGAGGCCAGGGAGTGAGGCCAGGGAGTGAGGCCAGGGAGAGAGGCCAGGGAGTGAGGCCAGGGAGAGAGGCCAGGGAGAGAGGCCAGGGTGAGAGGCCAGGGAGGCCAGTGAGGCCAGGGAGGAAATTGTTTGGTGATGCTTGGAGTCAGAGCAGGAGGTTTATTTTAATACTGAAAGAAAATGTTTACCCGAGCATGGCCAAATCTGAAGTCGCTTGTCCTAAAAAGGATTCCATAACAGCTTCAAACTGTGGCTGATTCCTTCCAGCTCTACAAATCAAATCGCAGTTAAAATAGTTTGTCCTTTAGCGGTCTGACCCCACCACTATAACCCCAGTACCCCCCTCTCCCCAAAGGGGCCGCTCTAACCTGACAATAACCCGACACACACCCACCCACATTGGTTAGCCCATCTTAAACATGGGGCCAGATACTGTGACATTGGGCCAGATACTGTGACATAAGGCCAGATACTGTGACATAAGGCCAGATACTGTGACATAGGGCCAGATACTGTGACATAGTGTGACATAAGGCCAGATACTGTGACATAGGGCCAGATACTGTGACATAGGGCCAGATACTGTGACATAAGGACAGATACTGTGACATAGGGCCAGATACTGGACATAGGGCCAGATACTGTGACATAGGGCCAGATACTGTGACATAGGGCCAGATACTGTGACATAGGGCCAGATACTGTGACATAGGGCCAGATACTGTGACATAGGGCCAGATACTGTGACATAGGGCCAGATACTGTGACATAGGGCCAGATACTGTGACATAGGGCCAGATACTGTGACATAAGGCCAGATACTGTGACATAGGGCCAGATACTGTGACATAAGGCCAGATACTGTGACATAAGGCCAGATACTGTGACATAGGGTGAGATACTGTGACATAGGGCCAGATACTGTGACATAGGGCCAGATACTGTGACATAGGGCCAGATACTGTGACATAAGGCCAGATACTGTGACATAGGGCCAGATACTGTGACATACTGTGACATAGGGCCAGATACTGTGACATAGGGCCAGATACTGTGACATAAGGCCAGATACTGTGACATAGGGCCAGATACTGTGACATAGGGCCAGATACTGTGACATAAGGCCAGATACTGTGACATAGGGCCAGATACTGTGACATAAGGCCAGATACTGTGACATAGGGCCAGATAATGTGAAATAGGGTGAGATACTGTGACATAAGGACAGATACTGTGACATAAGGCCAGATACTGTGACATAAGGCCAGATACTGTGACATAGGGCCAGATACTGTGACATAGGGCCAGATACTGTGACATAAGGCCAGTATCACGTGGACTGGGACATGTTTCGTATTGCGTCAGATGGGAATATTGACGAATACGCTGATTCGGTGTGCGAGTTCATTAGAACGTGCGTCGAAGATGTCGTTCCCATAGCAACGATAAAAACATTCCCTAACCAGAAACCGTGGATTGATGGCAGCATTCGCGTGAAACTGAAAGCGCGAACCACTGCTTTTAATCAGGGCAAGGTGTCTGGCAACATGACTGAATACAAACAGTGCAGCTATTCCCTCCGCAAGGCTATTAAACAAGCTAAGCGTCAGTACAGAGACAAAGTGGAATCTCAATTCAACGGCTCAGACACAAGAGGCATGTGGCAGGGTCTACAGTCAATCACTGACTACAAGAAGAAACCCAGCCCAGTCACGGACCAGGATGTCTTGCTCCCAGGCAGATTAAATAACTTTTTTGCCCGCTTTGAGGACAATACAGTGCCACTGACACGGCCTGCAACGGAAACATGCGGTCTCTCCTTCACTGCAGCCGAGGTGAGTAAGACATTTAAACGTGTTAACCCTCGCAAGGCTGCAGGCCCAGACGGCATCCCCAGCCGCGCCCTCAGAGCATGCGCAGACCAGCTGGCCGGTGTGTTTACGGACATATTCAATCAATCCCTATACCAGTCTGCTGTTCCCACATGCTTCAAGAGGGCCACCATTGTTCCTGTTCCCAAGAAAGCTAAGGTAACTGAGCTAAACGACTACCGCCCGTAGCACTCACTTCCGTCATCATGAAGTGCTTTGAGAGACTAGTCAAGGACCATATCACCTCCACTCTACCTGACACCCTAGACCCACTCCAATTTGCTTACCGCCCAAATAGGTCCACAGACGATGCAATCTCAACCACACTGCACACTGCCCTAACCCACCTGGACAAGAGGAATACCTATGTGAGAATGCTGTTCATCGACTACAGCTCGGCATTCAACACCATAGTACCCTCCAAGCTCGTCATCAAGCTCGAGACCCTGGGTCTCGACCCCGCCCTGTGCAACTGGGTACTGGACTTCCTGACGGGCCGCCCCCAGGTGGTGAGGGTAGGCAACAACATCTCCTCCCCGCTGATCCTCAACACGGGGGCCCCACAAGGGTGCGTTCTGAGCCCTCTCCTGTACTCCCTGTTCACCCACGACTGCGTGGCCACGCACGCCTCCAACTCAATCATCAAGTTTGCGGACGACACAACAGTGGTAGGCTTGATTACCAACAACGACGAGACGGCCTACAGGGAGGAGGTGAGGGCCCTCGGAGTGTGGTGTCAGGAAAATAACCTCACACTCAACGTCAACAAAACTAAGGAGATGATTGTGGACTTCAGGAAACAGCAGAGGGAACACCCCCTATCCACATCGATGGAACAGTAGTGGAGAGGGTAGCTAGTTTTAAGTTCCTCGGCATACACATCACAGACAAACTGAATTGGTCCACTCACACTGACAGCGTCGTGAAGAAGGCGCAGCAGCGCCTATTCAACCTCAGGAGGCTGAAGAAATTCGGCTTGTCACCAAAAGCACTCACAAACTTCTACAGATGCACAATCGAGAGCATCCTGGCGGGCTGTATCGCCGCCTGGTACGGCAACTGCTCCGCCCTCAACCGTAAGGCTCTCCAGAGGGTAGTGAGGACTGCACAACGCATCACCGGGGGCAAACTACCTGCCCTCCAGGACACCTACACCACCCGTTGTTACAGGAAGGCCATAAAGATCATCAAGGACATCAACCACCCGAACCACTGCCTGTTCACCCCGCTATCATCCAGAAGGCGAGGTCAGTACAGGTGCATCAAAGCTGGGACCGAGAGACTGAAAAACAGCTTCTATCTCAAGGCCATCAGACTGTTAAACAGCCACCACTAACAGTGAGTGGCTGCTGCCAACACACTGTCATTGACACTGACCCAACTCCAGCCATTTTAATAATGGGAATTGATGGGAATTATGTAAATATATCACTAGCCACTTTAAACAATGCTACCTTATATAATGTTACTTACCCTACATTATTCATCTCATATGCATATGTATATACTGTACTCTACATCATCGACTGCATCCTTATGTAACACATGTATCACTAGCCACTTTAACTATGCCACTTTGTTTACTTTGTCTACACACTCATCTCATATGTATATACTGTACTCGATACCATCTACTGTATGCTGCTCTGTACCATCACTCATTCATATATCCTTATGTACATATTCCTTATCCCCTTACACTGTGTATAAGACAGTAGTTTTGGAATTGTTAGTTAGATTACTTGTTGGTTATCACTGCATTGTCGGAACTAGAAGCACAAGCATTTCGCTACACTCGCATTTAACATCTGCTAACCATGTGTATGTGACAAATAAAAATAGATTTGATTTGATACTGTGACATAGGGCCAGATACTGTGACATAGGGCCAGATACTGTGACATAGGGCCAGATACTGTGACATAGGGCCAGATACTGTGACATAGGGCCAGATACTGTGACATAGGGCCAGATACTGTGACATAAGGCCAGATACTGTGACATAGGGCCAGATACTGTGACATAAGGCCAGATACTGTGACATAGGGCCAGATACTGTGACATAAGGCCAGATACTGTGACATAGGGCCAGATACTGTGACATAGGGCCAGATACTGTGACATAGGGCCAGATACTGTGACATAGGGCCAGATACTGTGACATAGGGCCAGATACTGTGACATAGGGCCAGATACTGTGACATAAGGACAGATACTGTGACATAGGGCCAGATACTGTGACATAGGGCCAGATACTGTGACATAGGGCCAGATACTGTGACATAGGGCCAGATACTGTGACATAGGGCCAGATACTGTGACATAGGGCCAGATACTGTGACATAGGGCCAGATACTGTGACATAGGGCCAGATACTGTGACATAGGGCCAGATACTGTGACATAAGGCCAGATACTGTGACATAGGGCCAGATACTGTGACATAGGGCCAGATACTGTGACATAGGGCCAGATACTGTGACATAGGGCCAGATACTGTGACATAGGGCCAGATACTGTGACATAGGGCCAGATACTGTGACATAGGGCCAGATACTGTGACATAGGGCCAGATACTGTGACATAGGGCCAGATACTGTGACATAGGGCCAGATACTGTGACATAGGGCCAGATACTGTGACATAGGGCCAGATACTGTGACATAGGGCCAGATACTGTGACATAAGGACAGATACTGTGACATAGGGCCAGATAGTATAACTGGGAAACAACAGAGAAGCTGGCGATAACAAATACTAATTTCCCATCTCACACTATTACCAAGATAGCAGTTAAGTATATAGAATGGATACATGTATTTGTAGATCTATTGATATATATAGTTAACCAAGGAAGTATCTAGTATAGTTGGTCAAGGAAAACACAAGCCGGGATTCAGACAAACGCAGATAAACGACCTGTGAGCTGCGATTTACTTTTTAAAAGGGTGATTTAATCTTCAAACAATGACATCTGCAACATGACCGCAGGCAAAACGTCTGGGGGGCTTTGAAAAAGTCTATCGCAGTGCACAGGCCGTTTATCTGCGTTTGTTTAAGTCCCGGACATACTGCTAATAAAACCTCTTAGACACTTCACTATGGCCTTGCATTGCTTTTCCCCGGGGGGCTAGGTATATTCCCATATTCCCTCCGTGCTCCACCACCACTCTCTCTCACTCACTCGGAGGTGTTCCTCTTTTCGGAGAAGACTCTGAGGATGAACTCTCCCTCCTGGTGAGGCTCGTAGGTAGACGGGATGATCACGTACTCCCCGGGGCTCAGACGGAAGCGCTGGGTCACCTCCCTCAGGTTGATGTAGGACTTGCAGCGAGCCTTGGATGAGTTGAACAGGAAGAAGTCCTTCTGCATGTGCTGCTTGTTTCCGTGCATCTGGTCAGAAACACACAGACACAGACGGAGGAGGCAGGAGAAGAAAGACTGGGAATGAAAAAGTGCGAAAACAAAAGTGTTGAATTAGTTATTGTTGTTAGACTATAAATCAAACAAACTTTCACATTTAGAAATAAATATGGCGGTGATAAAACCTCAACGTGTAAATAAATACATTCCACATCTCCTGACCTTACCTCCTTCGGCACCTGCAGACAGACAGAGAGAGAAGAGTTGTGTTTACACCAGAAACACCGCTCTGCTCAAAACTAAACCGTGTTACAACAGAAGGCGGCTTGTACACATCGTATGTGGTCATGCGTTAAAGGGGGCAATCTGTGATTTGTATATCCATTTTTGGACTTTTTAAACTAACTATGTGCTTTGTTGTTGTTCTGATCTGCAGATTTCCCCTTTAAAGAATAATAAAAGTTATCTTAGATTCTTTAGTAGTGGATTTCTTTTTGTTTCGTTTTTTTTGGGCTGACAGGGACACCTCGTAGATGGCAAATCCGATGGTGAAGAGATTGGCTCCCATCTTCCTCTCTTTCCGTCTGTTCTTCTGCATCAGAGAGACCACGAAGGAACACGCCACCTCGTTGTCCTCTGAGTCGTCATCCTCCTCCAGGAGACACAGGCGGAACTGAGGGTTGGTCCAGAATGTATCTGCAGGTAGGGAGCGGGTCCAGAACCAAACACATCACTTAAAAGTCCAATGCTACTGTTTTTATCTTAATATAAAATCATTTAAGTACAATGAAGTACCTTACTATGATTGTTTTCAATTAAAATTGTCAAAAATAAACAAAAATATTTTCTTAGCAAACAGCAATTTCTCAAGCAAAACATGTTCTAGGAATGTCTGGGAGTGGCCTGAGTGGGGAGGGGAAAACTGAAAACGAGCTGTTATTGGCAGAGAGGTTTGGAACTCTCTTTCTTATTTGTCTATTACCTCATTTACAGCCTGTGATGTCACCAGGCAGGCCAAAACTCCATCCTACCAAAACAGCTGAATTTTCATGCAATCTTTTCAAACAGCTTTTACACTAAAAAAAAATCATTATTAGAATTTTCACAATTTCACAGTATTATTCTAACTTCAAAGTGTGAAAATATAATTTTTGACTACTACGTAATGGTGCCCCGTATGAGGACAATCCTATACATGACGCAACAAGTCCTGGGTTAAAATAACATTTGATTTAGCCTGACCCTGAGTGGGAAGTGCAATTGTCTATTCAATTGGTTCCATTGCATCAAGCAAGCTCAATCAACCACAGCTAAAGGATTTAAAATAAAACAATTATTCCTGTAGTTACTACCCAAGTCTGAATTCAACTAAAATTATAACAAATTACAGATGAGGGTTCACATAATACAGGGTTAGAGTTTAGAGGTCATCTCCTACCTGGGTAGTTCCTGCAGCCTCCGGCAGAGCAGCCTCTGACCCAACGACCCTCGTTCACCGACACCGTCCACTTGTGGATCTTATCGTCCTCCAGGGCATCAGGGGTCAGGTTGCAGATCTCAATCTTGGTGTAGTTCTTCTTGAAGTCCTCAAAGGACATCCTGGGGAGACAGAGGAGAGGGATAGGGAGACAGAGGAGAGAAAGTGGTGGGAGAGAGAAGAGGGAGAGGGAGACAGAGGAGAGAAAGTGGGGAGACAGAGGAGAGAAAGGAGAGAGTAGAGAGAAAGAGGGGGAGAGAGGGGAGAGAGAGAGAGGGAGACAGAGGAGAGAAAGTGGTGGGAGAGAGAAGAGGGAGAGGGAGACAGAGGAGAGAAAGGGAGAGAGTAGAGAGGGAGACAGAGAAGAGGGAGACAGAGGAGAGAAAGAGGGAGACAGGAGAGGATTCAGACCCCGTGACTTACAGTTTCACCTGGTTTCAGCCTTGTTCTAAAATGGATTGACGGGTTACTATTTTCTCATCAATCTGCACACACCCCATAATGACAAATATATATATATATATATATATATATATATATATATATATATATATATATATATATATATATATATATATATATAGCTCAATATATCTGAGCTGTCTCATAAATACAAGTAGTGATGAAGTCGATCTCTCCTCCACTTTGAGCCAGGAGAGATTTGCATGCTCATTATTATGCTCTCTGTGTACAATTAAGGGCCAGCCGTGCTGCCCTGTTCTAAGCCAATTGTAATTTTCTGAGGTCAGTCTTTGTGGCACCTGGCCACATGACTGAACAGTAGTCCAGGTGTGACAACACTATGGCCTGTCGGACCTGCCTTGTTGATAGTGCTGTTAAGAAGGCAGAGCAGCGCTTTATTATGGACAGACCTCTCTCCATCTTAGCTACTGTTGTATCAATATGTTTTGACCATGACAGTTTACAATCCAGGGTTACTCCAAACAGT
>NC_068455.1:4130571-4163071 GCF_023373465.1 Oncorhynchus keta
AGCCGTTACAGCATAAATACTCTATAATTCATCCCATAGTTCTAATTTTATCGTGTATGTGTGAGAGCATAACTACTCTATCAATCAACATAACCCCACCCACCCACCCACCCACTCTGCTCACAACGTTGACATCAGCAAACCGCTTACCCACACAATGCCACACGCTGTCTGCCATCTGCCCGGTACAGTTGAAACCGTGAAGAGCACACTTCTCAATAATATAATAATAATAATAATATATGCCATTTAGCAGACGCTTTTATCCAAAGCGACTTACAGTCATGTGTGCATACATTCTACGTATGGGTGGTCCCGGGAATCGAACCCACTACCCTGGCGTTACAAGCGCCATGCTCTACCAACTGAGCCACAGAAGGACCAAGTGTGCCAGTGGCCATCGAAGGTTGAGCATTTGCCCACTCACCCGGGTGAGGATGACGAGCACTCAGATGAGCTTCCCTGAGACGGTTTCTGACAGCTCGTGCAAAACCACTGCACAAGTGAAGAAGCCGGATGTGGAGGTCCTGGTTAAACGTGATCTGCGTTTGTGAGGCCAAATTTTCTAAAACGATGTTGGAGGCTTATTCCTACAGTCAATCGCTCCCTCAAAATTTGAGACATGTGTGGCATGGTGTTGTGTTGACAAAACTGCACATTTTAGAGTGGCCTTTTATTGTCCCCAGCACAAGGTGCACCTGTGTAATGATCATGCTGTTTAATCAGCTTCTTGATATGCCACACCTGTCAGGTGGATGGATTATCTTGGCGAAGGAGAAATGCTCACTGAAAGTGATGTAAAGAAATTTGTGCCCAAAAATTGAGATTAATAAGCTTTTGGTGTGTATGAAACATTTCTGTGCTCTTTTATTTCAGCTCATGAAACAGGGGATCAACACTTCGTTGCGTTTTATATTTTTGTTCAGTGTAAATCCTCCTGCTGCAGGATTATTTTACTCCTGCGACGAAACTGGTCAAATTAAGATCCTACACATGCACAATAATTGAGCATAATTGTATAAATTACATTCCAATACCTACTCTAGACTGATTGGCTGGCTGATTGGTTACCTGATTGGCTGATTGGTTGACTAGGTACTTAGAAGAATGAGGCAATGTATTGGGAATGTTAGCATGGACATCGGAACACAACCTGTGTCTATCACTGGTGCCAGTTCAACCAATCAGTTAATCAGTCAACCAATCAACCAGACTACCAATCAGTCAACCAACCAATCAGTCAACCAATCAATCAACCAACCAACCAATCAGTCAACCAACCAATCAGCCAATCAGTCCAACCAATCAGCCAATCAGTCCAACCAATCAGCCAATCAGTCCAACCAACCAATCAGCCAATCAGTCAACCAACCAATCAGCCAATCAGTCAACCAACCAATCAGCCAATCAGTCAACCAACCAACCAATCAGTCAACCAACCAAACAGCCAATCAGTCCAACCAATCAGCCAATCAGTCCAACCAACCAATCAGGCAATCAGTCCAACCAATCAGGTTTGTCTTACTTGTCACTCCAGGGCCCGTTCCACTCCACCTGACCCCAGGGGTTCCTGAGGCGCACCAGACACACCTTAGACGCTTTGTGCTGGGACTGCTTACACAGAGGAGAAACACACACCCCGGTCCAGGTAACAATGGCAACAACCACTGGCCCAGTCAGTCAGCTTCCAAAAGGCCTACAGTCATCTAACCACAGCTCTGTATCTCATGGTCTATCTATCTAATAATGTAGTATCTCATGGTCTATCTATCTAATAATGTAGTGTATCTCATGGTCTATCTATCTAATAATGTAGTATCTCATGGTCTATCTATCTAATAATGTAGTGTATCTCATGGTCTATCTATCTAATAATGTAGTGTATCTCATGGTCTATCTATCTAATAATGTAGTATATCTCATGGTCTATCTATCTAATAATGTAGTGTATCTCATGGTCTATCTATCTAATAATGTAGTGTATCTCATGGTCTATCTATCTAATAATGTAGTGTATCTCATGGTCTATCTATCTAATAATGTAGTATCTCATGGTCTATCTATCTATCTATCTATCTATCTATCTATCTATCTATCTATCTATCTATCTATCTATCTATCTATCTATCTATCTAATAATGTCATCCAATAACTCACGATAGTTGGCGTAAAGTGAATCTATATGTTTCTATAGTTGTATTTCACCTCCTCAACGGCAGTCACAGAGTAGGCGTGGCCCTTCACAAGGCCAGTCACAGTGCGCGTCTCAAATCGAGCAGGAACCAGGGACTGGAGAATGGAATGAACAACAAGACAGGATCACAATTCCGGATCGTCAACGGCGACATGAGGAACAGCACTGATTGGATACAGTTGGTTAAACCAAGGGAAGGGGACAGTTTTGAAATTGCACGTGATCATCGATGAGTTCCAATACTCAGTACATTTAGTGGGGGGGGTTCCAATCCAATCCTCTTGTAATTCTACATACATTAATGGACAGGACAATGAGTAGAGGAAGCAGGAAAGACAGAAGAAGATATTGTGTTAAAAACAGGTGAAGGGATGGATTTGTACCCACACCGACACGGTACATGTGTGGATTTGTACCCACACCGACACGGTACATGTGTGGATTTGTACCCACACCGACACTGAGGGTGGCGGCTCTAATTGCGGGCAAGACCTCCACAGACCGGCCATATACCTTTTTTATTTACTGAAATGGCTACTAGGTCTGTTCTGAATCGTAACTAAAGAGCGAAGCTCCCTGACGGGCTGCTGTATTTACGTGAGACTCTTCCATTGCGGGTTCATGAGGTCAGGGGTCACGCTACTAAGGTCAGAGACTCACGTCAATAGAGCAGCCCATCATAGAGCCTCTCTCCAGGGCCTTCTTCATGATCTTGTACAGCTCCTTGGGCGCCTCCTTCATCTCATAGAACTCTGTCACGCCCCCGGTGAAGTCTTCCATGGCCTCCGTGGTGTTACCGCCCTTCAGGGCCTCATAGGAACCGTGAAGCCTGGGGAGGAGGGAGGATGGGAGAGTGAGGGTTAGGGTCGTGGTGTTACCGCCCTTCAGGGCCTCATAGGAACCGTGAAGCCTGGGGAGGAGGGGGGATGGGAGTGTGAGGGTTAGGGTCGTGGTGTTACCGCCCTTCAGGGCCTCATAGGAATCGTGCAGCATGGGGAGGGGGGATGGGAGAGTGAGGGTTAGGGTCGTGGTGTTACCGCCCTTCGGGGCCTCAGGAACCGTGAAGCCTGGGGAGGAGGGGGATGGGAGTGTGAGGGTTAGGGTCGTGGTGTTACCGCCCTTCAGGGCCTCATAGGAATCGTGCAGCATGGGAGGGGGGATGGGAGAGTGTGGGTTAGGGTCGTGGTGTTACCGCCCTTCGGGGCCTCATGGGAACCGTGAAGCCTGGGGAGGAGGGGGGATGGGAGATTGAGGGTTAGGGTCGTGGTGTTACCGCCCTTCAGGGCCTCATAGGAACCGTGAAGCCTGGGGAGGAGGGGGGATGGGAGAGTGAGGGTTGGGGTCGTGGTGTTATCACCCTTCAGCCTGGGGAGGAGGGGGGGTGGGAGAGTGAGGGTTAGGGTTAGTGTCGTGGTGTTACCGCCCTTCAGCCTGGGGAGGAGGGGGGATGGGAGAGTGAGGGTTAGGGTCGTGGTGTTACCGCCCTTCAGGGCCTCGTAGGAACCGTGCAGCCTGGGGGATGGGAGGGTGAGACAGGGTGAGGGTTAGAGGTAGGGCAGGGGGTGAGAGGGTGGAGAGAGGATCAGGGGGTGTTGATGATATGTTACCAACATTTAGAACAGGCATATAGCCTAGTGAAAACTGTATTCATTGACTTCAGTAGCACTTCAGTAGCACGAAAACTGGTGAATTTGGGTGTCACCTCTCTACTGGCGATAAACTGGTGAATTTGGGTGTCACCTCTCTACTGGCGATAAACTGGTGAATGTGGGTGTCACCTCTCTACTGGCGATAAACTGGTGAATGTGGGTGTCACCTCTCTACTGGCGATAAACTGGTGAATTTGGGTGTCACCTCTCTACTGGCGATAAACTGGTGAATGTGGGTGTCACCTCTCTACTGGCGATAAACTGGTGAATGTGGGTGTCACCTCTCTACTGGCGATAAACTGGTGAATGTGGGTGTCACCTCTCTACTGGCGATAAACTGGTGAATTTGGGTGTCACCTCTCTACTGGCGATAAACTGGTGAATTTGGGTGTCACCTCTCTACTGGCGATAAACTGGTGAATGTGGGTGTCACCTCTCTACTGGCGATAAACTGGTGAATGTGGGTGTCACCTCTCTACTGGCGATAAACTGGTGAATTTGGGTGTCACCTCTCTACTGGCGATAAACTGGTGAATTTGGGTGTCACCTCTCTACTGGCGATAAACTGGTGAATTTGGGTGTCATCTCTCTACTGGCGATAAACTGGTGAATTTGGGTGTCACCTCTCTACTGGCGATAAACTGGTGAATTTGGGTGTCATCTCTCTACTGGCGATAAACTGGTGAATTTGGGTGTCACCTCTCTACTGGCGATAAACTGGTGAATTTGGGTGTCACCTCTCTACTGGCGATAAACTGGTGAATGTGGGTGTCACCTCTCTACTGGCGATAAACTGGTGAATGTGGGTGTCACCTCTCTACTGGCGATAAACTGGTGAATTTGGGTGTCACCTCTCTACTGGCGATAAACTGGTGAATTTGGGTGTCACCTCTCTACTGGCGATAAACTGGTGAATTTGGGTGTCACCTCTCTACTGGCGATAAACTGGTGAATTTGGGTGTCACCTCTCTACTGGCGATAAACTGGTGAATTTGGGTGTCACCTCTCTACTGGCGATAAACTGGTGAATGTGGGTGTCACCTCTCTACTGGCGATAAACTGATGAATGTGGGTGTCACCTCTCTACTGGCGATAAACTGGTGAATGTGGGTGTCACCTCTCTACTGGCGATAAACTGGTGAATTTGGGTGTCACGTCTCTACTGGCGATAAACTGGTGAATTTGGGTGTCACCTCTCTACTGGCGATAAACTGGTGAATTTGGGTGTCACGTCTCTACTGGCGATAAAGTGGTGAATTTGGGTGTCACCTCTCTACTGGCGATAAAACTGGTGAATTTGGGTGTCACCTCTCTACTGGCGATAAACTGGTGAATTTGGGTGTCACCTCTCTACTGGCGATAAACTGGTGAATTTGGGTGTCACCTCTCTACTGGCGATAAACTGGTGAATTTGGGTGTCACGTCTCTACTGGCGATAAACTGGTGAATTTGGGTGTCACGTCTCTACTGGCGATAAAACTGGTGAATTTGGGTGTGAAGTTCAACTCCGCCATCTCTATATCTAGAACAGTTGATACGGGAGGCCCTCAAGGTTGCGTACTTTCACTGATACGGTACACTGTCAAGCCTCTGACGCAGCCCACAAGTTTTTAACAAAATATACAGATGACACCGCTGTTGTGGGTTTCCTCCACCCAGACCAAGGCTCTCCAAGGTTTCAGGGCCTCATAGGAACTGTGACCAAGGCTCTCCAAGGTTTCAGGGCCTCATAGGAACTGTGACCAAGGCTCTCCAAGGTTTCAGGGCCTCATAGGAACTGTGACCAAGGCTCTCCAAGGTTTCAGGGCCTCATAGGAACTGTGACCAAGGCTCTCCAAGGTTTCAGGGCCTCATAGGAACTGTGACCAAGGCTCTCCAAGGTTTCAGGGCCTCATAGGAACTGTGACCAAGGCTCTCCAAGGTTTCAGGGCCTCATAGGAACTGTGACCAAGGCTCTCCAAGGTTTCAGGGCCTCATAGGAACTGTGACCAAGGCTCTCCAAGGTTTCAGGACCTCATAGGAACTGTGACCAAGGCTCTCCAAGGTTTCAGGGCCTCATAGGAACTGTGACCAAGGCTCTCCAAGGTTTCAGGGCCTCATAGGAACTGTGACCAAGGCTCTCCAAGGTTTCAGGGCCTCATAGGAACTGTGACCAAGGCTCTCCAAGGTTTCAGGGCCTCATAGGAACTGTGACCAAGGCTCTCCAAGGTTTCAGGGCCTCATAGGAACCGTGACCAAGCCTGATGTGAGGGTGAAGGTTAGGGTCATGGTGTTACCGCCCTTCAGGGCCTCATAGGAACCGTGACCAAGCCTCTCCAAGGTAGCCATCGCCTCCAGTGCCAATTACACTGAGTGGGTCAGTTATCCTGCTTCTGTGGAGAAACCACTGCGCTGTTTCAGGCGCAACGTTTAAGGTCATGATGTGGGAAGTGTGCAGGAGGTCATGGGATAGAGGATTGTGCCCTTTCTGTGGATAAAGTTGTGTGAGTCAACTGTAGGGGTGCCCGTGTTGCTGGGCATTGGAAGTGTCTGGTGGGAGAGAGGCAGGTTGAGGTGGCTAGAATCAGAGTATTGCAGAAGGTGTCATGCTGAGGCAGTGAAGAAAGTAGTCTATATCTAGCTTCTACAGTATATAGATTTAATTTCCCTTATTCATCTAGACTTGGCGAAGGAATAGGGGTACTTTTTAAAAATATTTTTTTAACTTGGCAAGTCAGTTAAGAACAAATTCTTATTTTCAATGACGGCCTAGGAACAGTGGGTTAAACTGCCTGTTCAGGGGCAGAATTACAGATTTGTACCTTGTCAGCTCAGGGATTTGAACTTGCAACCTTCCGGTCACTAGTCCAACGCTCTAACCACTAAGCTACCCTGCCGCCGCACATACTTGGCATAGAGTTAGGGGTCGTACTTGGCATAGAGTTAGGGGTACGTACTTGGCATAGAGTTAGGGGTACGTACTTGGCATAGAGTTAGGGGTCGTATTTGGCATAGAGTTAGGGGTCGTATTTGGCATAGAGTTAGGGGTCGTATTTGGCATAGAGTTAGGGGTCATATTTGGCATAGAGTTAGGGGTCGTACTTGGCATAGAGTTAGGGGTCGTACTTGGCATAGAGTTAGGAGTCGTATTTGGCATAGAGTTAGGGGTCGTATTTGGCATAGAGTTAAGGGTACATATTTGGCATAGAGTTAGGGGTCGTATTTGGCATAGAGCTAGGGGTACATACTTGGCGTAGGCCTTCTCCAGCAGGGCGCTCCAGAACTCGTTCCTCTCAGCAGACTTGGTGAACACCAGCTGGTTGTTGAAGGTGGGGATGCGGTCGTCAATGACAACGTCAACCCAGTCGCCATAGCGCCAGAACTTGGTGGAGGAAAAGATGTGCCATGGTTGAAGACATTTGACAGGAGTTGATAATGTATTGATAATGTATTGATAATGTATTGCAATCAGGGTCTGGGGGGGTTGATTTCAGTTCAATTCAGTCAAGCACACCCGGAATGCCTATCCCACTTTTGAGGAAATTCCATTTCAGTGTAATTCCTGAACTCACTGACTTGAAATGGAATTGAGCCCTTCTTTGATTACAATACAACATAGAAATAGACAGTCTAAAATCTACGGTATGTCAAATGTGTTATTGTTTCTAGTTATCTAATAATGAGGGTTGTTTTGATTGGTGAGTTTCTGACCTGGAAGTGGAAGATTCCTCCATATCCCTCGGAGTAGCTCTGATCCTGAGGAACGACCCGGTAGAGAAGCTTCTCATTCAGAGTCAGACAGGCTATCGCAGCCAGCAGCCAGCAGTCACCTAGGAAACACACAGTTAGTTACCAACAGACACACACCTAGGAACACCCAGTCAGACAGGCTATCGCAGCCAGCAGCCAGCAGTCACCTAGGAAACACACAGTTAGTTACCAACAGACACACCTAGGAACATCCAGTCAGACAGGCTATAGCAGCCAGCAGCCAGCAGTCACCTTTGGAAACACACAGTTAGTTAATAATAATATAATATATGCCATTTAGCAGACGCTTTTATCCAAAGCGACTTACAGTCATGTGTGCATGTCATACATTCTACGTATGGGTGGTCCCGGGAATTGAACCCACTACCCTGGCGTTACAAGCGCCATACTCTACCAACTGAGCTACAGAAGGACCAACAGACACACACCTAGGAACACCCAGTCAGACAGGCTATAGCAGCCAGCAGCCAGCAGTCACCTAGGAAACACGCAGTGAGACACACACCAATAACATAGTTGTATAACAACAACACTGTGATGTGAATCTAAAAATACCGATACAATATTTTCAGCCAGCAGACACACACACACGCACACACACACACACACACACACACACACACACACACACACACACACACACACACACACACACACACACACACACACACACACACACACACACACACACAAAAATACAAAAATACACACACATCATTATCACGCACTTACACACAATGATCACAGTCAAGAACACAGTCAGTGATTCTTGTAAAATGTACACAACATGTAAAACCATTGTTCTCTGAAGGCATTACAATTGATTTGACTACTGAGTAGTGGCCCTCATCCCATTGGTTGTCAGTGGCCATCATCCCATTGGTTGTCAGTGGCCATCATCCCATTGGTTGTCAGTGGCCATCATCCTATTGGTTGTCAGTGGCCCTCATCCCATTGGTTGTCAGTGGCCATCATCCCATTGGTTGTCAGTGGCCATCATCCTATTGGTTGTCAGTGGCTCTCATCCCATTGGTTGTCAGTGGCCATCATCCCATTGGTTGTCAGTTGCCATCATCATCATCCCATTGGTTGTCAGTGGCCCTCATCCTATTGGTTGTCAGTGGCCATCATCCCATTGGTTGTCAGTTGCCATCATCATCATCCCATTGGTTGTCAGTGGCCATCATCCCATTGGTTGTCAGTGGCCAATATCCCATTGGTTGTCAGTGGCCATCATCCTATTGGTTGTCAGTGGCCCTCATCCCATTGGTTGTCAGTGGCCATCATCCCATTGGTTGTCAGTGGCCATCATCCTATTGGTTGTCAGTGGCCCTCATCCCATTGGTTGTCAGTGGCCATCATCCCATTGGTTGTCAGTTGCCATCATCATCATCCCATTGGTTGTCAGTGGCCCTCATCCTATTGGTTGTCAGTGGCCCTCATCCCATTGGTTGTCAGTGGCCATCATCCCATTGGTTGTCAGTGGCCATCATCCCATTGGTTGTCAGTGGCCATCATCCCATTGGTTGTCAGTGGCCGTCATCCCATTGGTTGTCAGTGGCCCTCATCCCATTGGTTGTCAGTGGCCATCATCCCATTGGTTGTCAGTGGCCATCATCCCATTGGTTGTCAGTTGCCATCATCATCCCATTGGTTGTCAGTGGCCATCATCCCATTTGTTGTCAGTGGCCATCATCATCCCATTGGTAGTCAGTGGCCATCATCCCATTTGTTGTCAGTGGCCATCATCATCCCATTGGTTGTCAGTGGCCATCATCCCATTGGTTGTCTCCATACTTGATATCTGAATAATATTAATGCAATATTTCCTCTGATATCTTTGTGTTGTTGAGGAAAAGTCTCCCTCCTGACCTCAGTGTTTTCTGGTTGTCCCTCAGTGTTTGCTGGTTGTCCCTCAGTGTTTTCTGGTTGTCCCTCAGTGTTTGCTGGCGGTCCCTCCACCCCGGTGTGGAGGATGTGCCCAGTCAGGGAGTTAACTGTTGAACAATGTCAGTTTTGAGCATTTAGAATATTGTGGTCCCAGCCTGCATAGATCTTTGTTCCCCAGGATGGACGAACAGCTCAACAATGAGAAGTGCTGCTAGCTGGAATCTCTTCCATAGAGCCAGTACAATATAGAGAGGCCACTGGTAGAGAGGTGGAGAGGCCCCTGGTAGAGAGGTGGAGAGGCCACTGGTAGAGAGTTGGAGAGGCCACTGGTAGAGAGTTGGAGAGGCCCCTGGTAGAGAGGTGGAGAGGCCCCTGGTAGAGAGGTGGAGAGGCCCCTGGTAGAGAGGTGGAGAGGCCCCTGGTAGAGAGTTGGAGAGGCCCCTGGTAGAGAGGTGGAGAGGCCCCTGGTAGAGAGGTGGAGAGGCCCCTGGTAGAGAGGTGGAGAGGCCCCTGGTAGAGAGGTGGAGAGGCCCCTGGTAGAGAGGTGGAGAGGCCCCTGGTAGAGAGGTGGAGAGGCCACTGGTAGAGAGGTGGAGAGGCCCCTGGTAGAGAGTTGGAGAGGCCCCTGGTAGAGAGGTGGAGAGGCCCCTGGTAGAGAGGTGGAGAGGCCCCTGGTAGAGAGTTGGAGAGGCCGGTTATGAGGCTCGCAGGGGGAGAGATTAGATGTTTTTTCCCTTGAAGGGACAGGTTCCCAGGGCTATAATGGGACAGGTTACCAGGGCTATAAAGGGACAGGTTACCAGGGCAATATTGGGACAGGTTACCAGGGCTATAATGGGACAGGTTACAGGGCTATAATGGGACAGGTTACCAGGGCTATAATGGGACAGGTTCCAGGGCTATAATGGGACAGGTTACCGGGCCTGTAATGGGACAGGTTACCAGGGCTATAATACATCACATACCTGACCTCTCCTCAGTACCAGTCAATACATCACACACCTGACCTCTCCTCACCATAAGCATCCACAGGCGTAGCAACAACAGAGGATAAGGGGGACCTGTCCCCCACAAATATTCAAAACACTCACCTCAACTGTCCAAAGTTAACAGCAAACTCGCAAGAGAAGAGAGAATCGTGTTGGGGTCAGTGTAGTGTTGGGGTCAGTGTAGTGTTGGGGTCAGTGTAGTGTTGGGGTCAGTGTAGTGTTGGGGTCAGTGTAGTGTAGGGGTCAGTGTAGTGTTGGGGTCAGTGTAGTGTTGGGGTCAGTGTAGTGTAGGGGTCAGTGTAGTGTTGGGGTCAGTGTAGTGTTGGGGTCAGTGTAGTGTTGGGATCAGTGTTATGTAGTGTTGGGGTCAGTGTAGTGTAGTGTTGGGGTCAGTGTAGTGTTGGGGTCAGTGTAGTGTAGTGTTGGGGTCAGTGTAGTGTAGTGTTGGGGTCCGTGTAGTGTTGGGGTCAGTGTAGTGTTGGGGTCAGTGTAGTGTTGGGGTCAGTGTAGTGTTGGGGTCAGTGTAGTGTTGGGGTCAGTGTAGTGTTGGGGTCAGTGTAGTGTAGTGTTGGGGTCAGTGTAGTGTTGGGGTCAGTGTAGTGTAGGGGTCAGTGTAGTGTTGGGGTCAGTGTAGTGTTGGGGTCAGTGTAGTGTTGGGGTCAGTGTAGTGTTGGGGTCAGTGAGTGTTGGGGTCAGTGTAGTGTAGGGGTCAGTGTAGTGTTGGGGTCAGTGTAGTGTTGGGGTCAGTGTAGTGTTGGGGTCAGTGTAGTGTTGGGGTCAATGTAGTGTTGGGGTCAGTGTAGTGTTGGGGTAAGTGTTATGTAGTGTTGGGGTCAGTGTAGTGTTGGGGTCAGTGTAGTGTTGGGGTCAGTGTGGTGTAGTGTTGGGGTCAGTGTAGTGTTGGGGTCAGTGTAGTGTTGGGGTCAGTGTAGTGTAGGGGTCAGTATAGTGTTGGGGTCAGTGTAGTGTTGGGGTCAGTGTAGTGTTGGGGTCAGTGAGTGTTGGGGTCAGTGTAGTGTTGGGGTCAGTGTAGTGTTGGGGTCAGTGTAGTGTTGGGGTCAATGTAGTGTTGGGGTCAGTGTGGTGTTGGGGTCAGTGTAGTGTAGGGGTCAGTGTAGTGTTGGGGTCGGTGTAGTGTAGGGGTCAGTGTAGTGTTGGGGTCAGTGTAGTGTCGGGGTCAGTGTAGTGTTGGGGTCAGTGTAGTGTTGGGGTCAGTGTAGTGTTGGGGTCAGTGTAGTGTTGGGGTCCGTGTAGTGTTGGGGTCCGTGTAGTGTAGTGTTGGGGTCAGTGTAGTGTTGGGGTCAGTGTAGTGTTGGGGTCAGTGTTGTGTAGTGTTGGGGTCGGTGTAGTGTTGGGGTCAGTGTAGTGTTGGGGTAAGTGTAGTGTTGGGGTCAGTGTTATGTAGTGTTGGGGTCGGTGTAGTGTTGGGGTCAGTGTAGTGTAGGGGTCAGTGTAGTGTTGGGGTCAGTGTTGTGTTGGGGTCAGTGTAGTGTAGTGTTGGGGTCAGTGTAGTGTTGGGGTCAGTGTAGTGTTGGGGTCAGTGTAGTGTTGGGGTCCGTGTAGTGTAGGGGTCAGTGTAGTGTAGGGGTCAGTGTAGTGTAGTGTTGGGGTCAGTGTAGTGTTGGGGTCAGTGTAGTGTTGGGGTCAGTGTTATGTAGTGTTGGGGTCAGTGTAGTGTTGGGGTCAGTGTAGTGTTGGGGGTCAGTGTAGTGTTGGGGTCAGTGTAGTGTAGTGTTGGGGTCAGTGTAGTGTTGGGGTCAGTGTAGTGTTGGGGTCAGTGTAGTGTTGGGGTCAGGGTAGTGTTGGGGGTCAGTGTAGTGTTGGGGTCAGTGTTATGTAGTGTTGGGGTCAGTGTAGTGTTGGGGTCAGTGTAGTGTTGGGGTCAGTGTAGTGTAGTGTTGGGGTCAGTGTAGTGTTGGGGTCAGTGTAGTGTTGGGGTCAGTGTAGTGTTGGGGTCAGGGTAGTGTTGGGGGTCAGTGTAGTGTTGGGGTCAGTGTTATGTAGTGTTGGGGTCAGTGTAGTGTTGGGGTCAGTGTAGTGTTGGGGGTCAGTGTAGTGTTGGGGTCAGTGTAGTGTTGGGGTCAGTATAGTGTTGGGGGTCAGTGTAGTGTTGGGGTCAGTGTAGTGTTGGGGTCAGTGTAGTGTTGGGGTCAGTGGAGTGTAGGGGTCAGTGTTATGTAGTGTTGGGGTCAGTGTAGTGTTGGGGTCAGTGTAGTGTTGGGGTCAGTGTTGTGTAGTGTTGGGGTCAGTATTATGTAGTGTTGGGGTCAGCGTAGTGTTGGGGTCAGTGTAGTGTTGGGGTCAGTGTAGTGTTGGGGTCAGTGAGGTGTAGGTGTCAGTGTAGTGTAGGGTTCAGTGTAGTGTTGGGGTCAGTGTAGTGTTGGGGTCAGTGTAGTGTTGGGGTCAGTGTAGTGTAGGGGTCAGTGTAGTGTTGGGGTCAGTGTAGTGTTGGGGTCAGTGTAGTGTTGGGGTCAGTGAAGTGTTGGGGTCAGTGTAGTGTTGGGGTCAGTGTAGTGTTGGGGTCAGTGTAGTGTTGGGGTCAGTGTAGTGTTGGGGTCAGTGTAGTGTTGGGGTCAGTGTAGTGTTGGGGTCAGGGTAGTGTTGGGGGTCAGTGTAGTGTTGGGGTCAGTGTTATGTAGTGTTGGGGTCAGTGTAGTGTTGGGGTCAGTGTAGTGTTGGGGGTCAGTGTAGTGTTGGGGTCAGTGTAGTGTTGGGGTCAGTGGAGTGTAGGGGTCAGTGTTATGTAGTGTTGGGGTCAGTGTAGTGTTGGGGTCAGTGTAGTGTAGGGGTCAGTGTAGTGTAGGGGTCAGTATAGTGTTGGGGTCAGTGTAGTGTTGGGGTAAGTGTTATGTAGTGTTGGGGTCAGTAGAGTGTTGGGGTCAGTGTAGTGTTGGGGTCAGTGTAGTGTTGGGGTCATTGTAGTGTTGGGGTCAGTGTAGTGTTGGGGTCAGTGTTATGTAGTGTTGGGGTCAGTGTAGTGTTGGGGTCAGTGTAGTGTTGGGGTCAGTGTAGTGTAGTGTTGTTATCATTTACCAAGGTCTCCCTGGCAAATGTCTGTCCTGCTGGCTCCGCCCACAATGAACTGAGGGTTCTCACAGATCTCCTGAAGACACACAGAAACAGACAGACAAGCGGATTAGCTGACTGGGGGGATATATATTGAAGACACACAGACACAGACAGACATGTGGATTAGCTGACTAGGGGGATATATATTGAAGACACACAGACACAGACAGACATGTGGAATAGCTGACTAGGGGGATATATATTGAAGACACACAGACACAGATAGACATGTGGAATAGCTGACTAGGGGGATATATATTGAAGACACACAGACACAGACAGACATGTGGATTAGCTGACTAGGGGGATATATATTGAAGACACACAGACACAGACAGACATGTGGAATAGCTGACTAGGGGGATATATATTGAAGACACACAGACACAGATAGACATGTGGAATAGCTGACTAGGGGGATATATATTGAAGACACACAGACACAGACAGACATGTGGAATAGCTGACTGGAAGGATACAGTTGAAGTCAGAAGTTTACATAAACTTAGGTTGGAGTCATTAAAACTCATTATTCAACCACTCCACAAAATTCTTGTTAACAAACTATAGTTTTGGTAAGTCAGTTAGGACATCTACTTTGTGCATGACACAAGTAATTTTTCCAACAATTGTTTACAGACAGCTTATTTAACTTATAATTAGCTGTATCACAATTCCAGTGGGTCAGAAGTTTACATACACTAAGTTGACTTTGCCTTTAAACAGCCTGGAAAATTCCAGAAAATTATGATAGGCTAATTGACATCATTTGAGTCAATTGGAGGTGTACCTTTCTAGGGAGTTTTTCCTAGCCACCGTGCTTCTACACCTGCATTGCTTGCTGTTTGGGGTTTTAGGCTGGGTTTCTGTACAGCACTTTGAGATATCAGCTGATGTACGAAGGGCTATATAAATACATTTGATTTGATTTGGTTTGTACCTGTGGATATATTTCAAGGCCTACCTTCAAACTCAGTGCCTCTTTGCTTGACAAAATGGGAAAATCAAAAGAAATCAGCCAAGACCCCAGAAAAACAATTGTAGATCTCCACAGGTCTGGTTCATCCTTGGGTGCAATTTCCATACGCCTAAAGGTACCACTTTCATCTTTACAAACAATAGTACACAAGTATAAACACCATGGGACCACGCAGTCGTCATACCGCCCAGGAAGGAGATGCGTTCTGTCTCCTAGAGATGAACGTACTTTGGTGCGAAAAGTGCAAATCAATCCCAGAACAACAGCAAAGGACCTTGTCAAGATGCTGGAGGAAACAGGTACAAAACGATCTATATCCACAGTAAAACGAGTCCTATATCGACATAACCTGAATGCCCGCTCAGCAAGGAAGAAGACACTGCTCCAAAACCACCATAAAAAAGCCAGACTACGGTTTGCAACTGCACATGGGGACAAAGATCTTACTTTTTGGAGAAATGTCTTCCGGTCTGATGAAACAAAAATAGAACTGTTTGGCCATAATGACCATCGTTATGTTTGAAGGAAAACGGGGGAGATTTGCAAGCCGAAGAACACCATTCCAACCGTGAAGCATGGGGGTGGCAGCATCATGTTGTGGGGGTGCTTTGCTGCAGGAGGGACTGGTGCACTTCACAAAATAGATGGCATCATGAGGGAAGAAAATGATGTGGATATATTGAAGCAACATCTGAAGACATCAGTCAGGAAGTTTAAGCTTGGTCGCAAATGGGTCTTCCAAATGGACATTGACCCCAAGTATACTTCCAAAGTTGTGGCAAAATGGCTTAATGACAACAAAGTCAACGTATTGGAGAGGCCATCACAAAGCCCTGACCTCAAACCTATAGAAAATTTGTGGGCAGAACTGAAAAAGCATGTGTGAGCAAGCAGGCCTACAAACCTGACTCTGTTACACCAGCTCTGTCAGGAGGAATGGGCCAAAATTCCCCCAACTTATTGTGGGAAGCTTGTGGAAGGCTACCCAAAACATTTGACCCAAGTTAAACAATTTAAAGGCAATGCTACCTAATACTAATGAGTATATGTAAAATTCTGACCCACTGGGAATGTGATGAAAGAAATAAAAGCTGAAATAAATCATTCTCTCAATTATTATTCTAAAATTTCACATTCTTAAAATAAAGTGGTGATCCGAACTGACCTAAGACAGGGAACCTTTACTAGAATTAAATGTCAGGAATTGTGGAAAAACTGAGTTTAAATGTATTTGGCTAAAGGCGTATGTAAACTTTCTGTCTTCAACTGTATATCTGTCACTTTAGGTTTTGCATGTATTCTAAACTAGTTCACTGCTGTGAAAGTGGCCCGTTACAGTGAATAACAACAGTATGGAGCTGATGAAGCACTTTCATTGTTTGGAAATAGAAGGAACGTACTGGCAAACGCTATGCCAATGCTCACACAGAAACACAGCCACGTGGATTAGTTAACATGTGATCTAGCTGGGTGGTTCCAGCTCTGAATGCTGATTGGGCTGAAAGCTGTGGTTATATCGGAGTGTATACCACGGGTACGACAAAATATTAGATTTTTGCTGCTCTAATTACGTTCATAACCAGTTTTGTAGTAGCAATGAGGCGCCTCAAGGGGGTTGCGGTATACGGCCAATATACCACGGCTAAGGGCTGTGTCCAGGTGTTGCGTCGTGTATAAGAACAACCCTTAGCCTTATTGCTTAAATATTCTATACTGAACAAAAAAATAAAACCGCAACATACAACAATTTAAATGATTTAAATGAAGAAATTAGTCAATTGAAATAAATTCATTAGGCCCTAATCTATGGATTTCACATGTCTGGGCAGGGGCGTAGCCATAGGTGGGCCTGGGAGGGCATAGGCCCACCCACTTGGTCCCTGGTTCGAGCCCAGGTTGGGGCGAGGAGAGAGACGAAAGCGATACTGTTACACATGCAGACTCAATTAGTCAACTAGCTTCTCTCGGTTTGATGCAGTCAAGACGGGTACTAGTAATCCTAAACTCAGCAAAAAAAAGAAACGTCCTCTCCCTGTCAACTGTGTTTATTTTCAGCAAATTTAACATGTGTAAATATTTGTATGAACATAACAAGATTCAACAACTGAGACATAAACTGAACAAGTTCCACAGACATGTGACTAACAGAAATGGAATAATGTGTCCCTGAACAAAGGGGGGTGGGGGGGGGTGGGGGGTCAAAATCAAAAGTAACAGTCAGTATCTGGTGTGGCCACCAGCTGCATTAAGTACTGCAGTGCATCTCATCCTCATGGACTGCACCAAATTTGATAGTTCTTGCTGTGAGATGTTACCCCACTCTTCCACCAAGGCACCTGCAAGTTCTAGTAAGAAGGGCTATATAAATTATTTTGATTTGATTTTGATTTGATGATTCAGAACCATTTCTAACCATATCATTCAGAACCATTTCTAACCATTCTATAACCAAATGATTCAGAACCATTTCTAACCATTCTATAACCATATGATTCAGAACCATTTCTAACCATATGATTCAGAACCATTTCTAACCATTCTATAAACATATGATTCAGAACCATTTCTAACCATATGATTCAGAACCATTTCTAACCATATGATTCAGAACCATTTCTAACCATATGATTCAGAACCATTTCTAACCATATCATTCAGAACCATTTCTAACCATTTTCTAACCATTCTATAAACATATGATTCAGAACCATTTCTAACCATATGATTCAGAACCATTTCTAACCATATGATTCAGAACCATTTCTAACCATATGATTCAGAACCATTTCTAACCATTCTATAAACATATGATTCAGAACCATTTCTAACCATATGATTCAGAACCATTTCTAACCATATGATTCAGAACCATTTCTAACCATATGATTCAGAACCATTTCTAACCATATGATTCAGAACCATTTCTAACCATTCTATAACCATATGATTCAGAACCATTTCTAACCATATGATTCAGAACCATTTCTAACCATATGATTCAGAACCATTTCTAACCATATGATTCAGAACCATTTCTAACCATATGATTCAGAACCATTTCTAACCATTTCTAACCATATGATTCAGAACCATTTCTAACCATATGATTCAGAACCATTTCTAACCATATGATTCAGAACCATTTCTAACCATATGATTCAGAACCATTACTAACCATTCTGATACATCCATATTTTAGGCAGCCACAACAACAGTTATTCTAGCCCATAATGCTAAACACTTAGATCCAGATAAGATTATACAAAATCTCTGAGAAATATCCGTTTTGCCTTTCAAAATCCCTTTCTAAAGCATCCTGAAACGTCCTTGTTGTTGACTTGGTATTGTAGGATATAATCCCACCTCCCACATGCGTGTCCATTCCTTCCCCCTCTTTATTGACTCATCTTCCTCTCCTGTATGCCCCCCTCCCCTCCTACCTTGGGTCTCCTCCAGATCCCCCTCTCCTACCTTGGGTCTCCTCCAGATCCACCCCACTCCTCCCCCCCCTCCTCTCCTACCTTGGGTCTCCTCCAGATCCCCCTCCTCCTCTCCTACCTTGGGTCTCCTCCAGATCCCCCTCCCCTCCTACCTTGGGTCTCCTCCAGATCCCCCCTCCCCTCTCCTACCTTGGGTCTCCTCCAGATCCACCCCACTCCTCCCCTCCTACCTTGGGTCTCCTCCAGATCCCCCTCCTCCTCTCCTACCTTGGGTCTCCTCCAGATCCCCCCCTCCTCTCCTACCTTGGGTCTCCTCCAGATCCACCCCCCTCCTCTCCTACCTTTGGTCTCCTCCAGACGATGTTCTTGACCTTGTTGGACTTGTGTCCCAGCTCCTTGTACCCCAGAGACTCCACGGAGGCTGGGAAGGTGTCATCCTCAAACAGGCACTTCTTGCTGAGGCACTCTTGTTTGAGTGCGGTAAAGTCCTGCCCGCTGAAGCGCAGGGGCTTGCTGAGGGATCCTTCTCCATCTCTTCTCTCTCTCTCCCGGATCAGCCGGTCACAGAAGAAGCCGGACGGTGTATAGGGCATTCTGGATTATTATTTTTTAAACTGCTGGCTTTTGCCACTTCCACTAAAGTCTTTACAAGCCTAAAAAGCTAACCTCTGATTGGCTGTGTCGTTGTATGACGTCCCCCTCTCTCTTGGTCATAGAGTAGACTCTAAAAGGCATGCCGGGGCGAACAAGACTCCACATGCATTCACATTCACCTGCATTAACACACACACACACACACACACACTGACACACATACACACACACACACACACACACACACACACACACACACACACACACACACACACACACACTGGCACACATACTGACACACATACTGACACACACACACTGACACACATACTGACACACACACACTGACACACATACTGACACATGCGCTCACGTGCAGACACACACACGCACGCACGCACGCTCTCACACACACAAAAAGGTTGTCTATTTGTTGCATTCCCATTGGTCCCCGAACAATGCCCCCCCAACGTTCCTTAGCAGCGGTCATTTCAGTGGCGTTATTGTGTGGCCACACAAAGGGGGGGGAGAGGGGGTGTACCGGGCCGCGCTAGCACCCATGTAAACAGTGGTCAGTAGATGGTCTGCCTCTGCAGAAGGCATTCAGTCCATTTAGCCCTATTCCATTCTCTCCATGGAGCTCAGTAATTCAGCGGTCTCAGCACATCTCCACTTACAGCAGCAGGCCGAGCTCTCTCTGTGGTAAACTAGCTAACGCTGTGAGTGGGAACTCCCAACACCCCTTTAATCAGTCAGGTACATTTTAATCAAGGGGACACACCCTAATGATATACACAGAGACCTTAGGTTCATGTTCATCACACATTTGTTAAAGTGATAGTTCCCTAAAATTACAAATATACTATATCCTATGGATAACTAGCATCTGTCATGACTTCCGCCGGAGTCGGCTCCTCTCCTTTTTCGTTCGGCGTTCGACGTCACCGGCTTTCTAGCCATTTGCCGCTCCATTTTTCATGTATCCATTTGTTTTGTCTTGTTCATTATCCCAAAAATAAAGTGTGCGCCTGTTCACAAATCTCTGCTTTCCTTCACCTGACTTCGCTACCAGTACGGACACAGCCGACAGCATCATTGCTAAAGCTTTGTTCTGGATGAGTAAACTAATATACATTTTTTTTCCTGGTCTCTGATACCTAAAGTAACTAAACTACTTGCTAGTTATCAATAAAATGCGTTAAGTTTTTAAAAAATTGTAAAATACTCCTCCCATGAAGGTTTTCGTATTGATATGGAACAAGACAAACAGCCATGCCTCTCCTAAGGGCCTTAAACCCGCTTTAATATTTGTTATTTATTTATCTGTATTTATTAGTTTTTAACCATAAAGAACTTACATTATGGCCATTCCTCTGAAAAAAATAAAACGGTGAAAAAATACTAAAGTAATTGAAAAAAGAGGACCAGGACCTAATGATATAAATAATCTGTCACGTTCTGACCTTTATTTCCTGTGTTTTGTATTTAGTTAGTATGGTCAGGGCGTGAGTTGGGTGGGCAGTCTGTTTGTTTTTCTAGGTTTTGGGAATTTCTATGTTTCGGCCTAGTATGGTTCTCAATCAGAGGCAGGTGTCATTAGTTGTCTCTGATTGAGAATCATACTTAGGTAGCCTGGGTTTCACTGTGTGTTTGTGGGTGATTGTTCCTGTCTCTGTCTTTGCACCAGATAGGACTGTTTTGAGTTTTCGCATTTCTTGTTTTTGTAGTCAGTTGTTCATGTGTACCTTAACGTATTAAAAAGAACCATGGACAATTACCACGCCGCGTATTGGTCCTCTGATCCGTTTCGCCTCTCCTCTTCGGAAGAAGAGGAGGAAATTCATTACATAATCAAGGACTTGAGGTTCATCGTCCACAACTAAAATGGGGAAAACAGGCTTTGAGATAATTCGTATTTTACAAGTTCCAGATGTCAGAACCGTTTTGTGATGTCTTCCTCTTTTCATGACTCAATAAGTAAATCAACCTACAGTGCCTTGCGAAAGTATTCGGCCCCCTTGAACTTTGCGACCTTTTGCCACATTTAATAATAATAATAATAATAATATATGCCATTTAGCTGACGCTTTTATCCAAAGCGACTTACAGTCATGTGTGCATACATTCTACGTATGGGTGGTCCCGGGAATCGAACCCACTACCCTGGCGTTACAAGCGCCATGCTCTACCAACTGAGCCACAGAAGGACCACATTTCAGGCTTCAAACATAAAGATATAAAACTGTATTTTTTTTGTGAAGGATCATTCAGAGATTCTCACTGAACTTCTGGAGAGAGTTTGCAGCACTGAAAGTAAAGGGGCTGAATAATTTTGCATGGCCAATTTTTTTCAGGTTTTGATTTGTTAAAAAAGTTTGAAATATCCAATAAATGTCGTTCCACTTCATGATTGTGTCCCACTTGTTGTTGATTCTTCACAAAAAAAATACAGTTTTATATCTTTATGTTTGAAGCCTGAAATGTGGTAAAAGGTCGCAAAGTTCAAGGGGGCCGAATACTTTCGCAAGGCACTGTAAATACAGTTATTTTTGATTGTGTCACTGATTCCTCTCCGGGAACTTTCATTGCTTTCACACGCGGCGCCTATTCCCAGTGATTGGTAATTGTATAAGTGTGCAACTTGGTTCACTGTTGATGCGTTCGATTATTGTTACACTGTCCGTTGGGGGGCGTGTGAGTACCTGTGTGTTTTGGGCTTTCGTTCCATTTGTGGATTATGCTTACATGTTTCCGTGGAACGAGATTCGTCTTCCTCTGACGAGGAGTAGGAAGGATCGGATCAATATGTAGTGTGATACGTGTCCATGTTGTTATTTATTATGTTGAACACAACAAAAAACTAAATAACAAGGAGAACGAACGAAAACGAAACATTTCTGAAAACACAGAGACAGAGAAACAATCACCCACAACTAAAATGGGGAAAACAGGCTACCTAAATATGATTCTCAAAGACAATGAACAACACCTGCCTCCAATTTTATTTGATTTTTTTTATTTGACCTTTATTTAACTAGGCAAGTCGGTTAAGAACTAATTCTTACTAATTCTTCTGACCATACTAACACACAGACATAGACTACCCACCCCAACTCACGCCCTGACCAAACTAACACAGAGACATGAACATAGACTACCCACCCCAACTCACGCCCTGACCACACTAACACAAAGACATGAACATAGACTACCCACCCCAACTCACGCCCTGACCACACTAACACACAGACATAAACATAGACTACCCACCCCAACTCACGCCCTGACCACACTAACACAAAGACATAGACTACCCACCCCAACTCACGCCCTGACCACACTAACACAGAGACATGAACATAGACTACCCACCCCAACTCACGCCCTAACCAAAGACATGACTACACCCCAACTCACGCCCTGACCAAACTAACACACATGAACATGACCCCCACCATACTAACACAAAGACATGAACATAGACTACCCACCCCAACTCACGCCCTGACCATACTAACACAGAGACATGAACATAGACTACCCACCCCAACTCACGCCCTGACCACACTAACACAAAGACATAACATAGACTACCCACCCCAACTCACGGCCTGACCATACTAACACAAAGACATGAACATAGACAACCCACCCCAACTCACGCCCTGACCACACTAACACAAAGACAAGAACATAGACTACCCACCCCAACTCACGCCCTGACCAAACTAACACAGAGACATGAACATAGACTACCCACCCCAACTCACGCCCTGACCAAACTAACACACAGACATGAACATAGACTACCCACCCCAACTCACGCCCTGACCAAACTAACACAGAGACATGAACATAGACTACCCACCCCAACTCACGCCCTGACCAAACTAACACAGAGACATGAACATAGACTACCCACCCCAACTCACGCCCTGACCAAACTAACACACAGACATGAACGCCTGACCACACTACATAGACTACCCACCCCAACTCACGCCCTGACCAAACTAACACAAAGACATGAACATAGACTACCCACCCCAACTCACGCCCTGACCAAACTAACACAGAGACATGAACATAGACTACCCACCCCAACTCACGCCCTGACCAAACTAACACAAAGACATGAACATAGACTACCCACCCCAACTCACGCCCTGACCAAACTAACACACAGACATGAACATAGACTACCCACCCCAACTCACGCCCTGACCACACTAACACAGAGACATGAACATAGACTACCCACCCCAACTCACACCCTGACCAAACTAACACAGAGACATAGACTACCCACCCCAACTCACGCCCTGACCACACTAACACACAGACATGAACATAGACTACCCACCCCAACTCACGCCCTGACCACACTAACACAGAGACATAAACATAGACTACCCACCCCAACTCACGCCCTGACCACACTAACACAGAGACATGACATAGACTAGACTACCCACCCATCACGCCTGACCATACTAACACAAGACATGAACAACTCACGCCCTGACCACACTAACACAAAGACATGAACATAGACTACCCACCCCAACTCACGCCCTGACCACACTAACACAGAGACATGAACATAGACTACCCACCCCAACTCACGCCCTGACCAAACTAACACAAAGACATGAACATAGACTACCCACCCCAACTCACGCCCTGACCACACTAACACAGAGACATGAACATAGACTACCCACCCCAACTCACGCCCTGACCAAACTAACACAAAGACATAAACATAGACTACCCACCCCAACTCACGCCCTGACCATACTAACACAAAGACATGAACATAGACTACCCACCCCAACTCACGCCCTGACCAAACTAACACAAAGACATGAACATAGACTACCCACCCCAACTCACGCCCTGACCACACTAACACAAAGACATGAACATAGACTACCCACCCCAACTCACGCCCTGACCACACTAACACAAAGACATAGACATAGACTACCCACCCCAACTCACGCCCTGACCACACTAACACACAGACATGAACATAGACTACCCACCCCAACTCACAGAGCCATAGACTGACCACACTAACACAGAGACATGAACATAGACTACCCACCCCAACTCACGCCCCACACTACCACACTAACACACAGACATGAACATAGACTACCCACCCCAACTCACGCCCTGACCACACTAACACAGAGACATGAACATAGACTACCCACCCCAACTCACGCCCTGACCAAACTAACACAAAGACATAGACTACCCACCCCAACTCACGCCCTGACCACACTAACACAGAGACATGAACATAGACTACCCACCCCAACTCACGCCCTGACCACACTAACACAAAGACATGAACATAGACTACCCACCCCAACTCACGCCCTGACCAAACTAACACAAAGACATGAACATAGACTACCCACCCCAACTCACGCCCTGACCAAACTAACACAAAGACATGAACATAGACTACCCACCCCAACTCACGCCCTGACCACACTAACACAAAGACATGAACATAGACTACCCACCCCAACTCACGCCCTGACCACACTAACACAAAGACATGAACATAGACTACCCACCCCAACTCACGCCCTGACCACACTAACACAAAGACATAGACATAGACTACCCACCCCAACTCACGCCCTGACCACACTAACACACAGACATGAACATAGACTACCCACCCCAACTCACGCCCTGACCACACTAACACAGAGACATGAACATAGACTACCCACCCCAACTCACGCCCTGACCACACTAACACAGAGACATGAACATAGACTACCCACCCCAACTCACGCCCTGACCACACTAACACAAAGACATGAACATAGACTACCCACCCCAACTCACGCCCTGACCACACTAACACACAGACATGAACATAGACTACCCACCCCAACTCACGCCCTGACCACACTAACACAGAGACATGAACATAGACTACCCACCCCAACTCACGCCCTGACCACACTAACACAAAGACATAGACTACCCCCAACTCACGCCCTGACCACACTAACACAAAGACATGAACATAGACTACCCACCCCAACTCACGCCCTGACCACACTAACACAAAGACATGAACATAGACTACCCACCCCAACTCACGCCCTGACCAAACTAACACAAAGACATGAACATAGACTACCCACCCCAACTCACGCCCTGACCACACTAACACAAAGACATGAACATAGACTACCCACCCCAACTCACGCCCTGACCAAACTAACACAAAGACATGAACATAGACTACCCACCCCAACTCACGCCCTGACCACACTAACACAAAGACATGAACATAGACTACCCACCCCAACTCACGCCCTGACCACACTAACACAAAGACATGAACATAGACTACCCACCCCAACTCACGCCCTGACCAAACTAACACAAAGACATGAACATAGACTACCCACCCCAACTCACGCCCTGACCAAACTAACACAAAGACATGAACATAGACTACCCACCCCAACTCACGCCCTGACCACACTAACACAGAGACATAAACATAGACTACCCACCCCAACTCACGCCCTGACCACACTAACACAAAGACATGAACATAGACTACCCACCCCAACTCACGCCCTGACCACACTAACACAAAGACATGAACATAGACTACCCACCCCAACTCACGCCCTGACCACACTAACACAGAGACATGAACATAGACTACCCACCCCAACTCACGCCCTGACCAAACTAACACAAAGACATGAACATAGACTACCCACCCCAACTCACGCCCTGACCAAACTAACACAAAGACATGAACATAGACTACCCACCCCAACTCACGCCCTGACCAAACTAACACAAAGACATAACAAAGGAACTAAGGCCAGAATGTGTTTGCATGTTTCCGTCCCCTTTGAATATCATTGGGCGATTTGTGTTTATTTATTCGAGGTACTCCTCGCTCTATTGTTTTGGGTTTCAACCCTGTGTTTTTGTCACGTGTTTGTTTGGTCTTCATCCCCGTGCCTTTACGCGGCACGCCGTAATTTGATTTTAATTTAATTAGATTTAATTTTTAAAACGTATTACGCATTCCTGCGCCTGTCTCCCGATCTCTTCATAGCAACGTGACAGATTGATAACCCAGAATTGTCTGATTGGATTGCAGATAGAGCCTTATAGCACCAAGTTAAAATGTGTTTGCGCATATTTGTTTTTGTTTTTAGCGTAAATGGACTTTAATAAAAAATAAAAATAGATGTCACATGTAAAGAACCACGTAAAAAAGTAACTCGATTTGAACAACTCATTTTTGACCAAAATCTCAGATGTTGCCTTGGGACTATAAGGTTCAAAACTGAACACAACAGTAATTCTCACTCATCACCACACTGGATGTCCCACCAGTCTATAACAGTCTGGTCATTAATGTAAAGTATATGATTAAATAAAACATTAAACATTAAACATTGTGGATGACGTTGCTATGACTTCGTCCGTTTATCATAAGCAGTGATAGATGAGACCAGGTTGCACATCCTCAACATCAACTACGGTCTTCAGCTGCAGCATGATTAAAACTGGCCTTTCACTACAAACAATTTTTATTTATTATATTTTTATTTAACCTTTATTTAACCAGGTAGGCCAGTTGAGAACAAGTTCTCATTTACAATTGCGACCTGGCCAAGATAAAGCAAAGCAGTTCGACACATACAACGACAGAGAGTTACACATGGAGTAAAACAAACATACAGTCAATAATACAGGAATGGTAGATTTGCAATGGGGAAGAACACCATCCCAAGCACGGGGGTATCCGGGCGACGACGTTGACTCTCGACCGAAACCTGCCCCTTTGCCTGCCCTGCCGGAAGCTGGGTGCGAGACTGAACGACGTTAGTTACAGCCCCCTCCTGATTACCGTATTAACTCCTCGTTTCATGTGTCTCTCCTCAGGCCGGTGGTGACTGGTCCGCTCCAGCAGTCTGAGGTGCGGGAGGTTCCTCTGCCCCCTCTGGACATCGAGGGGGCCCCGGCGTATACTGTTCGCGCCATCATGGACTCAAGGCGTCGGGCGCGGGGCCTTCAGTACCTCGTGGAGTGGGAGGGGTACGGATGCTGGGTCCCCGTGGAGGACATCCTGGACCCGTCGTTACGTTTCCATCCGGATCGTCCTGTGGGTCGTCCCAGAGGCCGGTGTCGGTGTGCTGCTGGGGCCATATATCTCACTAGGTCAGGATATTAAACCTCCTCCATGTATATCTCACGAGGTCAGGTATTAAACCTCCATGTATATCTCACTAGGTCAGGATATTAAACCTCCTCCATGTATATCTCACTAGGTCAGGGTATTAAACCTCCTCCATGTATATCTCACTAGGTCAGGATATTAAACCTCCTCCATGTATATCTCACTAGGTCAGGGTATTAAACCTCCTCCATGTATATCTCACTAGGTCAGGATATTAAACCTCCTCCATGTATATCTCACTAGGTCAGGGTATTAAACCTCCATGTATATCTCACTAGGTCAGGATATTAAACCTCCATGTATATCTCACTAGGTCAGGATATTAAACCTCCTCCATGTATATCTCACTAGGTCAGGATATTAAACCTCCTCCATGTATATCTCACTAGGTCAGGGTATTAAACCTCCATGTATATCTCACTAGGTCAGGATATTAAACCTCCATGTATATCTCACTAGGTCAGGATATTAAACCTCCTCCATGTATATCTCACTAGGTCAGGATATTAAACCTCCATGTATATCTCACTAGGTCAGGGTATTAAACCTCCTCCATGTATATCTCACTAGGTCAGGGTATTAAACCTCCTCCATGTATATATCACTAGGTCAGGATATTAAACCTCCTCCATGTATATCTCACTAGGTCAGGATATTAAACCTCCATGTATATCTCACTAGGTCAGGATATTAAACCTCCTCCATGTATATCTCACTAGGTCAGGATATTAAACCTCCATGTATATCTCACTAGGTCAGGGTATTAAACCTCCTCCATGTATATCTCACTAGGTCAGGATATTAAACCTCCTCCATGTATATCTCACTAGGTCAGGATATTAAACCTCCTCCATGTATATCTCACTAGGTCAGGATATTAAACCTCCTCCATGTATATCTCACTAGGTCAGGATATTAAACCTCCTCCATGTATATCTCACTAGGTCAGGATATTAAACCTCCTCCATGTATATCTCACTAGGTCAGGATATTAAACCTCCTCCATGTATATCTCACTAGGTCAGGATATTAAACCTCCTCCATGTATATCTCACTAGGTCAGGATATTAAACCTCCTCCATGTATATCTCACTAGGTCAGGATATTAAACCTCCTCCATGTATATCTCACTAGGTCAGGATATTAAACCTCCTCCATGTATATCTCACTAGGTCAGGATATTAAACCTCCTCCATGTATATATCACTAGGTCAGGATATTAAACCTCCTCCATGTATATCTCACTAGGTCAGGGTATTAAACCTCCTCCATGTATATCTCACTAGGTCAGGATATTAAACCTCCTCCATGTATATCTCACTAGGTCAGGATATTAAACCTCCTCCATGTATATCTCACTAGGTCAGGATATTAAACCTCCTCCATGTATATCTCACTAGGTCAGGATATTAAACCTCCTCCATGTATATCTCACTAGGTCAGGGTATTAAACCTCCTCCATGTATATCTCACTAGGTCAGGATATTAAACCTCCTCCATGTATATCTCACTAGGTCAGGATATTAAACCTCCTCCATGTATATCTCACTAGGTCAGGATATTAAACCTCCATGTATATCTCACTAGGTCAGGATATTAAACCTCCATGTATATCTCACTAGGTCAGGATATTAAACCTCCTCCATGTATATATCACTAGGTCAGGATATTAAACCTCCATGTATATCTCACTAGGTCAGGGTATTAAACCTCCATGTATATCTCACTAGGTCAGGTATTAAACCTCCATGTATATCTCACTAGGTCAGGATATTAAACCTCCATGTATATCTCACTAGGTCAGGATATTAAACCTCCTCCATGTATATCTCACTAGGTCAGGGTATTAAACCTCCTCCATGTATATCTCACTAGGTCAGAATATTAAACCTCCATGTATATCTCACTAGGTCAGGGTATTAAACCTCCATGTATATCTCACTAGGTCAGGATATTAAACCTCCATGTATATCTCACTAGGTCAGGGTATTAAACCTCCTCCATGTATATCTCACTAGGTCAGAATATTAAACCTCCATGTATATCTCACTAGGTCAGGGTATTAAACCTCCATGTATATCTCACTAGGTCAGGGTATTAAACCTCCTCCATGTATATCTCACTAGGTCAGAATATTAAACCTCCATGTATATCTCACTAGGTCAGGATATTAAACCTCCACCATGTATATCTCACTAGGTCAGGATATTAAACCTCCTCCATGTATATCTCACTAGGTCAGGGTATTAAACCTCCTCCATGTATATCTCACTAGGTCAGGATATTAAACCTCCATGTATATCTCACTAGGTCAGGATATTAAACCTCCATGTATATCTCACTAGGTCAGGATATTAAACCTCCATGTATATCTCACTAGGTCAGGATATTAAACCTCCATGTATATCTCACTAGGTCAGGATATTAAACCTCCATGTATATCTCACTAGGTCAGGGTATTAAACCTCCATGTATATCTCACTAGGTCAGGGTATTAAACCTCCATGTATATCTCACTAGGTCAGGATATTAAACCTCCATGTATATCTCACTAGGTCAGGATATTAAACCTCCTCCATGTATATCTCACTAGGTCAGGATATTAAACCTCCTCCATGTATATCTCACTAGGTCAGGATATTAAACCTCCTCCATGTATATCTCACTAGGTCAGGATATTAAACCTCCTCCATGTATATCTCACTAGGTCAGGATATTAAACCTCCATGTATATCTCACTAGGTCAGGATATTAAACCTCCATGTATATCTCACTAGGTCAGGATACTAAACCTCCTCCATGTATATCTCACTAGGTCAGGATATTAAACCTCCTCCATGTATATCTCACTAGGTCAGGATATTAAACCTCCTCCATGTATATCTCACTAGGTCAGGATATTAAACCTCCTCCATGTATATATCACTAGGTCAGGATATTAAACCTCCTCCATGTATATCTCACTAGGTCAGGATATTAGACCTCCTCCATGTACATCTCACTAGGTCAGGGTATTAAACCTCCTCCATGTATATCTCACTAGGTCAGGATATTAAACCTCCTCCATGTATATCTCACTAGGTCAGGATATTAAACCTCCTCCATGTATATCTCACTAGGTCAGGATATTAAACCTCCTCCATGTATATCTCACTAGGTCAGGATATTAAACCTCCTCCATGTATATCTCACTAGGTCAGGATATTAAACCTCCTCCATGTATATCTCACTAGGTCAGGGTATTAAACCTCCTCCATGTATATCTCACTAGGTCAGGATATTAAACCTCCATGTATATCTCACTAGGTCAGGATATTAAACCTCCTCCATGTATATCTCACTAGGTCAGGATATTAAACCTCCATTCATATCTCACTAGGTCAGGATATTAAACCTCCTCCATGTATATCTCACTAGGTCAGGGTATTAAACCTCCTCCATGTATCTCTCACTAGGTCAGGGTATTAAACCTCCTCCATGTATATTTCACTAGGTCAGGATATTAAACCTCCATTCATATCTCACTAGGTCAGGATATTAAACCTCCTCCATGTATATCTCACTAGGTCAGGGTAATAAACCTCCTCCATGTATATCTCACTAGGTCAGGGTATTAAACCTCCTCCATGTATATCTCACTAGGTCAGGATATTAAACCTCCTCCATGTATATCTCACTAGGTCAGGGTATTAAACCTCCTCCATGTATCTCTCACTAGGTCCGGGTATTAAACCTCCTCCATGTATATCTCACTAGGTCAGGATACTAAACCTCCTCCATGTATATCTCACTAGGTCAGGATATTAAACCTCCTCCATGTATATCTCACTAGGTCAGGATATTAAACCTCCTCCATGTATATCTCACTAGGTCAGGATATTAAACCTCCTCCATGTATATCTCACTAGGTCAGGATATTAAACCTCCTCCATGTATATCTCACTAGGTCAGGGTATTAAAACCTCCTCCATGTATATCTCACTAGGTCAGGATATTAAACCTCCATGTATATCTCACTAGGTCAGGATATTAAACCTCCTCCATGTATATCTCACTAGGTCAGGATATTAAACCTCCTCCATGTATATCTCACTAGGTCCGGGTATTAAACCTCCTCCATGTATATATCACTAGGTCAGGATACTAAACCTCCTCCATGTATATCTCACTAGGTCAGGGTATTAAACCTCCTCCATGTATATCTCACTAGGTCAGGAAATTAAACCTCCATGTATATATCACTAGGTCAGGGTATTAAACCTCCTCCATGTATATCTCACTAGGTCAGGGTATTAAACCTCCTCCATGTATATCTCACTAGGTCAGGATATTAAACCTCCTCCATGTATATTTCACTAGGTCAGGAAATTAAACCTCCATGTATATCTCACTAGGTCAGGGTATTAAACCTCCTCCATGTATATCTCACTAGGTCAGGAAATTAAACCTCCATGTATATATCACTAGGTCAGGTATTAAACCTCCTCCATGTATATCTCACTAGGTCAGGATATTAAACCTCCTCCATGTATATCTCACTAGGTCAGGAAATTAAACCTCCATGTATATATCACTAGGTCAGGGTATTAAACCTCCTCCATGTATATCTCACTAGGTCAGGATATTAAACCTCCATGTATATCTCACTAGGTCAGGGTATTAAACCTCCATGTATAACTCACTATGTCAGGATATTAAACCTCCTCCATGTATATCTCACTAGGTCAGGATATTAAACCTCCATGTATATCTCACTAGGTCAGGGTATTAAACCTCCTCCATGTATATCTCACTAGGTCAGGATATTAAACCTCCTCCATGTATATTTCACTAGGTCAGGAAATTAAACCTCCATGTATATCTCACTAGGTCAGGATATTAAGCCTCCTCCATGTATATCTCACTAGGTCAGGATATTAAACCTCCTCCATGTATATCTCACTAGGTCAGGGTATTAAACCTCCTCCATGTATATCTCACTAGGTCAGGATATTAAACCTCCTCCATGTATATCTCACTAGGTCAGGGTATTAAACCTCCTCCATGTATATCTCACTAGGTCAGGATATTAAACCTCCTCCATGTATATTTCACTAGGTCAGGATATTAAACCTCCATGTATATCTCACTAGGTCAGGATATTAAACCTCCTCCATGTATATCTCACGAGGTCAGGATATTAACCCTCCTCCATGTATATCTCACTAGGTCAGGATATTAAACCTCCATGTATATCTCACTAGGTCAGGATATTAAACCTCCATGTATATCTCACTAGGTCAGGGTATTAAACCCTCCATGTATCTCTCACTAGGTCCGGGTATTAAACCTCCTCCATGTATATCTCACTAGGTCAGGATACTAAACCTCCTCCATGTATATCTCACTAGGTCAGGATATTAAACCTCCTCCATGTATATCTCACTAGGTCAGGATATTAAACCTCCTCCATGTATATCTCACTAGGTCAGGATATTAAACCTCCTCCATGTATATTTCACTAGGTCCGGGTATTAAACCTCCTCCATGTATATATCACTAGGTCAGGATACTAAACCTCCTCCATGTATATCTCACTAGGTCAGGATATTAAACCTCCTCCATGTATATTTCACTAGGTCCGGTATTAAACCTCCTCCATGTATATATCACTAGGTCAGGATACTAAACCTCCTCCATGTATATATCACTAGGT
>NC_068455.1:4175571-4208071 GCF_023373465.1 Oncorhynchus keta
GTACCTGCTCCAACTCATGACCACTCATCTAAGGTCTGGTAGTGAATGGAATATGTGTATATAGCTAGTTTCCTTTATTTCTTAAAGTTGAGATAATACTGCTAGCAAGACGATAACTTTCCAACTAGCTAGTTGTCTGATGTTGTATTTGCACAACCATGACAAGTGTTTACGTAAAACCTTCTCTTACTGGCACATAGTTGGTAAGAGGTTGTCCAAGGTGCTTGCTGCCATGGTAACTTGATCTATTCTGTTTCTATAGTCACAAAATGCCGTCTTCAGGAAGACATTGTACGCCAACACAACCATCTTCATGACATGTAAGTAATGAACCTTGGACGACAACAAAACGAAGATAATTTGCTTTAAAAAAACCAAAAAGATTTGATTTTGACGGCTGTCGTGCAACTGACTTTTACTCGTGGGCTTCGTCTGAAATGGCACCCTGGTCCTTATCCGCTCCCTAGTCAAAAATAGTGCACTATTACTGTGTAGGGAATATAGTTCCATTTTGAACACGCGGCTGTGTTTCTCCCAGTATCCTTCATTTCACTACAAAACACTTGGTACGGCGCCTTACACTTTTTCCATCGTTACAAATCATTCCACTTTATATTTATTTTACCTTTATTTAACCAGGCAAGTCAGTTAAGAACACATTCTTATTTTCAATGACGGCCTAGGAACAGTGGGTTAACTGCCTGTTCAGGGGCAGAACGACAGATTTGTACCTTGTCAGCTCGGGGGTTTGAACTCGCAACCTTCCCCCCCACACACACACACCTCTCTTTCCCTGTGTTTCTGCCATTGACTCTCCTCTCCTCCTCCAGTCCAGGGCGACTTGGCCCTATGTGATTCCACCCTGGCCTTCAACATCAGTTGGTACCTCCGTTCCTCAATCTGCTACAATGAAGTCTTTAATACTCCAGTGAGTACAATAGTACCTTCTTCTTCTCTGCTGCCCATTCTCACAGGCAGACTCGTCAGAAACCCTGCACACGAACCACAAAATAGCACACAGAGAAACAGTACGACGTATCCAACTGTACCATCACATTAATGTTGTAATAGCAGAACCACAAAATAGAAATGTTGCCTGTAATGTATTAGACACCATCATTTCTACATTAGAAGAGAAGAAGACTCCTGTTTTGTCCTTTAAAAAAAAAAATTTTTTTTGAGTTGTTTGTATTTCTACTTCCTGTAGGACAACAAGGCACTGACTATGTTTGTATTTCTACTTCCTGTAGGACAACAAGGCACTGACTATGTTTGTATTTCTACTTCCTGTAGGACAACAAGGCACTGACTATGTTTGTATTTCTACTTCCTGTAGGACAACAAGGCATTGACTATGTTTGTATTTCTACTTCCTGTAGGACAACAAGGCATTGACTATGTTTGTATTTCTACTTCCTGTAGGACAACAAGGCACTGACTATGTTTGTATTTCTACTTCCTGTAGGACAACAAGGCACTGACTATGTTTGTATTTCTACTTCCTGTAGGACAACAAGGCACTGACTATGTTTGGTCTGGATCACATGCTGAAGGAGGACTGGAGTGGCTTCTACAGCCAGGGATACATGTACTTCGACAACTGCTCCACTCTTTTACTACCCAAGGTCTGCTCTTCTGTTGTTGTTGTTGTTGTTGTTGGGGTTGGGGTTGTTGTTGTTGGGGTTGTTGTTGTTGGGGTTGTTGTTGTTGTTGTTGGGGTTGTTGTTGTTGGGGTTGTTGTTGTTGTTGGGGTTGTTGTTGTTGTGGTTGTTGTTGGGGTTGTTGTTGTTGGGGTTGTTGTTGGGGTTGTTGTTGTTATGGTTGTTGTTGTTGTTGTTGGGGTTGTTGTTGTTGGGGTTGTTGTGGTTGTTGGGGTTGTAGTTGTTGTTGTTGTTGTTGGGGTGTGAGGGGGGTTGCCATACACAGACTTGTAATTCTTGGTTGATGTATTATAGGTATTATATCTGTCTCCTCCCCCACCTCCATTCCTCCTTCCAGGTGTACTACACAGACTTCAGCCCCTATCAACCTCTCATCAGCCCACAGGTATTATATTATTGTATTCAGACACCTTGATTTAAAAAAAGAGAAGTGTTGTTACGTTACAGCCTTATTCTAAAATAAAATAACACATGATACCCCGTAATGACCAAGCAAACAAAAATAATATGTAAATTTACTTAAGTATTCAGACTCTTCACTCAGTACTTGGTTGAAGCACCGATTAGAGCCTTGAGTCTTCTTGGGTATGACACTACAAGCTTGGCACACCTGTATTTGGGGAGTTTCTCCCATTCTTCTCTGCAGATCCTCTCTAGTTCTGTCAGGTTGGATGGGGAGCGTCACTGAACAGCTATTTTCTCTTCCGAGATGTTTGATCGGTTTCAGGTCCGGGCTCTGGCTGGGCCACTCAAGGACATTCAGAGACTTGTCCCGAAGCCACTCCTGCGTTGTCTTGGCTGTGTGCTTAGGGTCGTTGTCCTGTTGGAAGGTGAACCTTCACCCCAGTCTGAGGTCCTGAGTGCTCTGGAGCAGGTTTTCATCAAGGATCTCTCTGTACTTTGCTCCTTTCATCTTTCCCTTGATCCTCACTAGTCTCCCAGTCCCTTCCACTGAAAAACATCCCCACAGCATGATTCTGCCACCACCATGCTTCACCGGAGGGATGGTGCCCTGCTTCCTCAAGACGTGATGCTTGGCATTCAGGTCAAATAGTTAGATCTTGGTACTTCCGTTCCTTTATCTGCTACAATGAAGTCTTTAAAACTTTTAATCTTATGGTCTGAGAGTCTTTAGGTGACTTTTGGTAAACTCCAAGCGGGCTGTCATGTGCCTTTTACTGAGGAGTGGCTTCCGTCTGGCCACTCTACCATAAAGACCTGATTGGTGGAGTGCTGCAGAGATGGTTGTCCTTCTGGAAGGTTCTCCCATCTCCACAGAGGAACTCTGGAGCTCTGTCAGAGTGATCATCAGGTTCTTGCTCAGTTTGGTTCTGCTCTAAGAGTCTTGGTGGTTCCAAACTTCTTCCACTTAATAAAGATGGAGGCCATTGTGTTCTTGGGGACCTTCAATGCTGCAGACATGTTTTTGTACCCTTCCTCAGTTCTGTGCCTCGACACAATCCTGTCTCTGAGCTCTACGGACAATTCCTTTGACCTCATGGCTTGGTTTTTGCTCTGACATGTACTGTAAACTGTGGGACCTTATATAGACAGGTGTGTGCCTTTCCAAATCATGTCCAATTAATTGAATTTACCACAGGTGGGACACCAATCAAGTTGTAGAAACATCTCAAAGAAGATCAATGGAAACAGGATGCACCTGAGCTCAATGTCGAGTCTCACAGCAAAGGGTCTGAATACTTATGTAAATTAGGTGTTTCTGTTTTTTTTGCTACCGTGGGCAAATATGTAGAGAATGTTTTGTTCAGATCAAGAGGTGTGGTCAAAAAGTGACTGAAATCAAATGGCCCCAAACCCATCTGTATACTCACTGTTACTCTGTTGTTGTTTAGAGCGAGGAAGGCAGGCCTTCCAATCAGAGCGCTCCGCAGGGGTGGCTGGAAAAGCCGGTAAGCCAATCAGAACTCTGTTTTATAAGATTTCTGTAAACAGGTTGTACATAGGCACGCCTACATGTGTTTTGCATTGAAAGTGTGTTTCTGAAACGGCAGCATATGGACCCTGGTCAAACAGGTGGACTAAGCACGCCTAAATGTGTTTCTGAAAAATACGGCAAGTCGTTTTTTGATTATTTGACCCTATCATTTATATTTTTGACTAACTTATTTTTAAAGTATTTAAGTAAAAATACTACAAGTCATTTTTGAGTTATTTGGGGTAAACCAACTTATCATTTATATTTTTGACAACTTATTTTTATGTCACTAAAGAAAATAATTCAGGTACATTACCAAGTACATTCATGGGGTAAACCAACTCTAAGAGTATGTATTAGGCTGTGTGAGAGAAGGTTTCAACCCTAATCAACCCATACAATGTCAGGACATCAATGGGGTAAACCAACTCTAAGAGTATGTATTAGGCTGTGTGGGAGAAGGTTTCAACCCTAATCAACCCATACAATGTCAGGACATCAATGGGGTAAACCAACTCTAAGAGTATGTATTAGGCTGTGTGGGAGAAGGTTTCAACCCTAATCAACCCATACAATGCGAGGACATCTGTTGTTGAAGTGCAGTAGGTCAGTCGAGCAGGTGACGACCTGCGTAATGAATTGATGAACAGCCTTGTTAGTACATCAGTACAATTTTACTTTTACTTCACTACATTCCTAAAGAAAACAATGTACTTTTTACCCCGTACATTTTCCCCCGAAACCTTAAAAAGTACTCGTTACATTTTTGCATGCTTAGTAGGACAGGAAAATGGTCTAATTCACACTCTTATCAAGAGAACATCTCTGGTCCTGCTGCATCTAATCTGGTCGACTCACTAAACACACATGTCTGAGTGTGTGTGTCTCTTCTTATCCATATATTAAACAAGAACATGGTGCCATCTGGTGTGCTTAATATAAGGAATTTTGAAATGATTTATACTTTTGATACTTCAGTATATTTGAACAATTACATTTTCATTTGATACTTAAATTAAATTAGTTTTAAATATATTTAACTCCACACTCGACTCTCAATTGCGAGACGTCGTCTATTTGGGTTCCGGGCGTGTCCGTATGGTGACTCACGTTGACTTGAGTCATTCTATATTAAGGTATCTTTTACTTTTACTCAAGTATGACAATCGGGTACTTCCCCCCTCCCACCACTGTCTAAAATAGGGAACAGGGTGCTATTTGGGATGCGTTCGAAGTGTCTTGTCATGTGACCCCTTGAAGGATATAGGTGCGGTGGCCAAGGCTTGGTCCGACAGCCCCTACCTGTTTATAGTGAAGGTACAACCGCAGCAGCGTGGAGATGCCAGCGGGGGGCGCCCTGGAGCAGAGGAGGAGGAGCCTAATGATGTCCAGGGAAACTTGGCCTTTATCAGTCAGTATTACCGTAACTGACACTCTCTAATATGAACAAAGGCCCTTTTGACTTAGTGCTTCGTCATTAAAGATCCCTTCTGTCTGACTGCCTGTGTCTGACTGCCTGTGTCTGACTGCCTGTCTCTGACTGCCTGTCTCTGACTGCCCTGCCTCTGACTACCTGTCTCTGACTGCCTGTCTCTGACTGCCTGTCTCTGACTGCCTGCGTCTGACTGCCCTTTCTCTGACTGCCCTGCCTGTCTCTGACTGCCCTGCCTGTCTCTGACTGCCCTGCCTGTCTCTGACTGCCTGTGTCTGTCTCTGACTGCCTGTCTCTGACTGCCTGTGTCTGTCTCTGACTGCCTGTGTCTGACTGCCTGCCTGTCTCTGACTGCCTGTCTCTGACTGCCTGTCTCTGACTGCCTGTGTCTGACTGCCTGTGTCTGACTGCCTGTCTCTGACTGCCCTGCCTGTCTCTGACTGCCCTGCCTGTCTCTGACTGCCCTGCCTGTCTCTGACTGCCTGTGTCTGACTGCCCTGCCTGTCTCTGACTGCCTGTGTCTGACTGCCTGTGTGTGACTGCCTGTCTGTGTATTTACAGTGACCGTGGAGATGAAGGGGCCTCGTGAATACTCCTCCCCTGCAGACTGGCCTCTAATGATGGTGTGTTTCAGCCCGACCCAACAGTATTCAATATCAAAATAGTGTAACTGGAAAAAAAGTACACAAGAAATAAGATAAACATAAAATAACAGGAGAATGTGGTATACTGGGCCAGGCCTAGGGTCAGTGTCAGATCTAGGGTCAGTGTCAGGTCTAGGGTCAGGTCTAGGGTCAGGTCTAGGGCCAGGTCTAGGGACAGGGTCAGGTCTAGGGTCAGTGTCAGGTCTAGGGCCAGTGTCAGGTCTAGGGTCAGTGTCAGGTCTAGGGACAGGTCTAGGGTCAGTGTCAGGCCTAGGGTCAGTGTCAGGTTTAGGGTCAGGTCTAGGGTCAGTAGCAGGTTAGGATAGGATAAGTAATCCTTCTCAGGCCTGGGGTCAGTGTCAGGCCTGGGGTCAGTGTCAGGCCTGGGGTCAGTGTCAGGCCTAGGGTCAGTGTCAGGTCTAGGGCCAGGTCTAGGGTCAGTGTCAGGTCTAGGGTCAGGTCTAGGGCCAGGTCTAGGGCCAGGTCTAGTGTCAGGTCTAGGGTCAGTGTCAGGTCTAGGGTCAGTAGTGTCAGGTCTAGGGTCAGTGTCAGGTCTAGGGTCAGTGTCAGGCCTAGGGTCAGTGTCAGGCCTAGGGTCAGTGTCAGGTCTAGGGTCAGGGTCAGGTTTAGGGCCAGGGGTCAGGTCTAGGGACAGGTCTAGGGTCAGTGCCAGGTCCAGGGTCAGTGTCTAGGGTCTGGGGTCAAGGGTCAGTGTCAGGTCTAGGGTTCCCAGTTCTAGGCCTGGTGATGTGTATAGTGTTCTTCCCCAGTTCTACATGGTGATGTGTATAGTGTGTGTGTTCTTCCCCAGTTCTACATGGTGATGTGTATAGTGTGTGTGTTCTTCCCCAGTTCTACATGGTGATGTGTATAGTGTGTGTGTTCTTCCCCAGTTCTACATGGTGATGTGTATAGTGTGTGTGTTCTTCCCCAGTTCTACATGGTGATGTGTATAGTGTGTGTGTTCTTCCCCAGTTCTACATGGTGATGTGTATAGTGTGTGTGTTCTTCCCCAGTTCTACATGGTGATGTGTATAGTGTGTTCTACATGGTGATGTGTATAGTGTGTTCTACATGGTGATGTGTATAGTGTGTTCTTCCCCAGTTCTACATGGTGATGTGTATAGTGTGTGGTGTTCTTCCCCAGTTCTACATGGTGATGTGTATAGTGTGTGTGTTCTTCCCCAGTTCTACATGGTGATGTGTATAGTGTGTGTGTTCTTCCCCAGTTCTACATGGTGATGTGTATAGTGTGTGTGTTCTTCCCCAGTTCTACATGGTGATGTGTATAGTGTGTGTGTTCTTCCCCAGTTCTACATGGTGATGTGTATAGTGTGTTCTTCCCCAGTTCTACATGGTGATGTGTATAGTGTACGTGTTCTTCGGGGCGCTCTGGCTCTTCTGGTCGGCCTGTTACTGGAAAGATCTGTTGAGGATCCAGTTCTGGATCGGAGGAGTGATCATCCTGGGTATGCTGGAGAAGGCCGTCTTCTACTCCGAGTACCAGAGCATCCGCTACAGAGGAGACTATGGTCGGTTAAATTCACGCTCTTATTTTGAAATGCACTGTCATTTTTTGTTTTGTTTTTTGGTACGTTGATTGGTTGATTTGATGGAGAGTTGCATCATGGTCTTTTTGTAAATCTGTAAATTTACTTCCAACTCACATCTACTTTAAAAACAAAAATAATAATAATAATAATGTTTTTAAATGTTCTCCCTCCACAGTCCAAGGTGCTGTAATCTTTGCCGAGTTGCTGTCTGCTCTGAAGAGATCTCTGGCTCGTATTCTGGTGCTCATAGTCAGTCTGGGCTACGGCATCGTCAAGTGAGTTTTAAAAAATATATTTTTTTTTAATGTTACCTTTATTTAACCAGGCAAGTCAGTTAAGAACATATTCTTATTTTCAATGGCAGCCTAGGAACAGTGGGTTAACTGCCTGTTCAGGGGCAGAACGACAGATTTGTACCTTGTCAGCTCGGGGGTTTGAACTCGCAACCTTCCGGTTACTAGTCCAACGCTCTAACCACTAGGCTACGCTGCCGCCCCGAGTTCATCGCGTACCTGTCATACTTATTCCAAATGCCTCCCTTATTCCCCTTTTTAATAGTGAACTAGGGTCCACGGTCAAAAGTAGTGCACTATGTTTAAAGGAATTAGAGTGCCATTTGGAAAGCGTACAATATGAATTACACTATTCTATGGGTTCAGAACTGAGGTCTAGGGTCAGTGTCAGGTCATAGTGAACTAAGGTCCACGGTCAAAAGTAGTGCACTATGTTTAAAGGAATTAGAGTGCCATTTGGAAAGCGTACAATATGAATACTAACTACGATTCCACTATTCTATGGGTTCAGAACTGGGCTGTTGTCATTGTCCATCACCTACTGACTGTATGGTGTGAGGATTCACCTAGCGCTCATGATTTGGGGCTGTACAGATGTTTGATGTATTAGAATAATTGATTATGCTTATGTTGTATTAATAGAATGAGTGGTTATAAGACTTACATTTATAGGGTCCCAGACTATAGATTAACAATATATATATATATATATATATATTCATTATATAGTTTTGGACTTGTTCCACAGTTTCTCTCTCTCTGTGTGACTGAGACAGAACTCTGTGTGGGAGATAAGACCAGTTAGAACTCTGTGTGGGAGATAAGACCAGTTAGAACTCTGTGTGGGAGATAAGACCAGTTAGAACTCTGTGTGGGAGATAAGACCAGTTAGAACTCTGTGTGGGAGATAAGACCAGTTAGAACTCTGTGTGGGAGATAAGACCAGTTAGAACTCTGTGTGGGAGATAAGACCAGTTAGAACTCTGGGGGAGATAAGACCAGTTAGAACTCTGTGTGGGAGATAAGACCAGTTAGAACTCTGTGTGGGAGATAAGACCAGTTAGAACTCTGTGTGGGAGATAAGACCAGTTAGAACTCTGTGTGGGAGATAAGACCAGTTAGAACTCTGTGTGGGAGATAAGACCAGTTAGAACTCTGTGTGGGAGATAAGACCAGTTAGAACTCTGTGTGGGAGATAAGACCAGTTAGAACTCTGTGTGGGAGATAAGACCAGTTAGAACTCTGTGTGGGAGATAAGACCAGTTAGAACTCTGTGTGGGAGATAAGACCAGTTAGAACTCTGTGTGGGAGATAAGACCAGTTAGAACTCTGTGTGGGAGATAAGACCAGTTAGAACTCTGCAGGGGAGTGTGGGAGATAAGACCAGTTAGAACTCTGCAGGGGAGTGTGGGAGATAAGACCAGTTAGACATTCAACAATAAATCAACGTTCTGGGGAGGGGGACATTTTATTGCCTTTTAAATAAACACTGAAACTCTATGTTTGTATCGCCATGGATACAGGGTTTTGGTCTCAGGAGGGAAAGGTAACGGCGTGGTCAGTGATATCACGAAGGCGGGACTTTTGGGTTTTATAAAAAATAACTTGAGACTTTATTTTTTTTTTTTTTGACGCAGAACTTACTCGGAAATATACGTGCTCTGTTCCTGTTCCTGTTGTCAACTTCTGTCTGCAATTGCATTAAATAAAGGGTTGTGAATGATTTAATTAAATATATTGTCATAATGCTAATTTCACCAATGAGCCAATGATGGTACGAAAGAAATGAACCCTGACAATGGTATTAATAGAGGATTCCCTCACACTACAATCTTGTACAGTGTTTATTTACATGTACAAGGATACACTATGTGTAGTGACACACACACACACCAATGCCCTGGTTTTATGGCCTAGCTTTGACCACACATCTGGGCCCATATTCACGAAGCGTCTCCGAGTAAAAGCGCTGATCGAGGATCAGACCCCCATTTTTTTTCAGTGTGATCTAAAAATAAAAAAGGGGGGGGAAGTTGATCCTAGATCTGTACTCTGAGACTGTTTTGTGAGTACAGGCCCTGATTTCCCCCCCCATGTTTTCCTGCTCTGTCTCTCGCAGACCCAGGTTGGGCACCACAGTCCACCGGCTAGCAGCAGTAGGCCTGCTCTACCTGCTCTTCTCCTCCGTGGAGGGAGTGCTGCGCGTCACAGGAGTGAGTAGCTACAGTTTGGATTAATCACTACACTTCTCGTCTAGTGTAATCACTAGACTTCTCGTCTAGTGCAATCACTACACTTCTCGTCTAGTGTAATCACTAGACTTCTCGTCTAGTGTAATCACTACACTTCTCACCGAGTGCAATCACTGTTAATCTCCCTCTCCCTGTCTCTCTCTTTCTCTGTCTGTCTCTGTCTGTCTCTGTCTCTCTCTCTGTCTCTTCAGGGTTTCTATGGGACCGTAGCCCTGGTGGCTAACCTGAGTCTCTCTCTCATTGACTCCTGTGTGATGTGGTGGATCTTCATAAGCTTGTCCCAGACCACTCGTCTTCTGAAGCTGCGTAGGAACGTGGTGAAGCTGTCCCTGTATCAGCATTTCACCAACACACTCATCTTCTCTGTTCTGGGTGAGTTGAAAGGAATTATTGATGGATGCTTTTAATGTCACAGTGGTATGAAAGGCACAGCTTTTCAATTTGATATGAATTTTGTTGTACTCTGGTACCTACTTGAAAAAAATAGTTTCTGTAATCTCAATATTGACTTATTGAATACATGATAAATTAATAGAGTAAATAACTTATCTTTATCTTATCACTTTGTTTTGTTCCCGTAGCTTCTATTATCTTCATCATCTGGACGACCAAAGTGTTTAAGCTGGTCGACTGCCAGACGGTGAGTTGGTAGATTTTTACACTGAACAAAAAAAACAAAGTGTTGGTCCCATGTTTCACAGGAACAGGAAATAGAAAAGATCCCAGAAAATGTAGCATACGTTCCAAAAACTCTTTATTTCTCTAAAACAAAATGGCGTCTACAAATTAGTTTTACATCCCTGTCGGTGTATTCTCCTTTACCAAGATAATACGTCCACCTGACAGGTGTAGAATGTCAAGAAGCTGATTTAAACAACATGGTCGTTACATAGGTGCACCTTGTGCTGGGGGGGGGGGCAATAAAACGTTTTGTCACACAACACAATGCCACAAATGTTTTGAGGGAGCATGAGATGGCGTGCAATTGGCATGTTGACTACAGGAATGTCCACCAGAGCTGTTGCCAGAATGTACATTTTTCTACCATAAGCCGCCTCCCAACATTTTTTTTAAAATAGAATTTGGCAGTACGTCCAACTGGCCTGTGTATGGCTTTATTTGGGCGAGCGGTTTGCTGATGTCAATGTTGTGAACAGAGTGCCCCGTGGTGGCTGTGGGGTTATGGTATGGGCAGGCCTAAGCTACGGACAACGAACACAATTGCATTTTATCGATGGCAATTTCAATGCACAGAGATACCGTGACGGGATCCTGAGGCCCGTTGTCGTGCCATTCATCCACCTCCATCACTTCATGTTTCAGCATGATAATGCACGGTCCCATGTCACAAGGATCTGTAGACAATTCCTGGAAGCTGAACATGTCCCAGTTCTTCCTTAGCCTGTATACTCACCAGACATGTCACCCATTGAGCATGTTTGGGATGCTCTGGATCGACATGTACGACAGCGTGTTTCAGTTCCCACCAAATATCCAGCAACTTCACACAGCCACTGAAGAGGAGTGGGACGACGTTCCACAGGCCACCAATCAACAGCCAGATCAACTCTATGAGAAGGAGATGTGTCACACTGCATGAGGCAAATGGGGGTCACACCAGATACTGACTGGGTTTCTGATCCACACCAGATACTGACTGGGTTTCTGATCCACACCAGATACTGACTGGTTTTCTGATCCACACCAGATACTGACTGGGTTTCTGATCACACCAGATACTGACTGGGTTTCTGATCCACACCAGATACTGACTGGTGTTCTGATCCACACCAGATACTGACTGGTTTTCTGATCCACACCAGATACTGACTGGTTTTCTGATCCACACCAGATACTGACTGGTTTTCTGATCCACACCAGATACTGACTGGTTTTCTGATCCACACCAGATACTGACTGGGTTTCTGATCCACACCAGATACTGACTGGTTTTCTGATCCACACCAGATACTGACTGGTTTTCTGATCCACACCAGATACTGACTGGGTTTCTGATCCACACCAGATACTGACTGGGTTTCTGATCCACACCAGATACTGACTGGGTTTCTGATCACACCAGATACTGACTGGGTTTCTGATCCACACCAGATACTGACTGGTTTTCTGATCCACACCAGATACTGACTGGTTTTCTGATCCACACCAGATACTGACTGGGTTTCTGATCCACACCAGATACTGACTGGGTTTCTGATCCACACCAGATACTGACTGGGTTTCTGATCCACACCAGATACTGACTGGGTTTTCTGATCCACACCAGATACTGACTGGGTTTCTGATCCACACCAGATACTGACTGGGTTTCTGATCCACACCAGATACTGACTGGGTTTCTGATCCACACCAGATACTGACTGGGTTTCTGATCCATGCCCCAGTTTTAATATTTGATTTTTTAAAAGGTTTTTGAGACCAACCTGATGCATCTGTATTCCCAGTGATGTGAAATCCAGATACTGACTGGTTTCCCAGTCATGTCCAACCAGATTACTAACTGGTTTTTTTAAATGTACAGATTTTTCCTTAGAACTTCACTGGTTTGAAATTGATGCAGTTTGCAGATTTTATTTTAAATTATTTTTTGCTCAGTGATCTACATATTCTAAACAAATGATACTTGATTATGTCTTGTGTTTTTATACACTGTGTCACCAGATTGGAGGGATTTGTGGGTAGACGATGCCTTCTGGCGCCTCCACTTTTCCACCATCCTCCTGGTCACATGGTGTTTCTGATCCACAGCCAGATACAACTGGGTTTTTGACTATGTACACCAATGATTTCATGACTGGGTGATTTGATCCACACCAATATATACATATCTAATAGTAAGTGTATACATTACAATAGTAACAGTGTAGTGACATATGATCCACATATATTATAGATACTAGACTAGCACCTTCTGATCACACCAGATACTTTACATTTAAGTCATTTCTGACCACTTATCCAGATACTGACTGGTTTCACCTGACATCCAGTGGAACAGATACAATAGACTAAATCTTTTCCAGGGGGGTTTACTGATCCACCAGGTATTCCTTAAAGACTGGGTTTCTGATCCACACCAGATACTGACTGGCTGTTTCTGATCCACCATTGGGGGCCAGAGCACTTTTGACTGGGCTTTTTCCTCAGTGGTAGGGAGGCACAGGCCAGATGGATGAACGTCAGTGACCTTGTTTGGGTTAGGGCCTGATCAGAGCCTGAGGTACTGAGGTGCCGTTTCTCACAGCTCCATGGCAAGCACCATGGTCTTGTAGCGGATGCGAGCTTTTTTTGGAACTGATTTTTCCAGTGGAGAGAGCGGAGCTCTGTATTCCCAGTGGGATTGAAACCAGATGATGCTTGATTATGAGTTGTAGGGGTTTAATGGCACAGGCAGGGTACCAGCCATTTGCCATTGCAGTAATCCAGACGGTTGGAGATGACAAGTGCCTGGATTAGGACATTTACCATTTACCTGCAGCTTCCTGTTTTAAAGGCATCCTATTTTTGCTCAGTGGTGATCTCTTCTACCTCTCCTTCAGCCAACAGTGCGCAAAAGTGATTGCTGTCCTCGTTATGTCATTTGTATTTTCTGAAAAACTACCAAAACAATTGCTGATGTAACCTGAACAATCATAATAAAATCTATTGTAAGCCCCGTTCAGCAGGTATAGCCAGATGACTTGTCTCCGGGTAGATTACTTTTGATTTCTGTTGAAACACCATTATCACATCCTCATAGATATCAACTAATTACACAGATTGTCACTCCTAATAAAGCCTAATATCACAGTCATATTTACAATAGTATATAGCACCTGTCTGATATACATATATATATTTACAATAGTATATAGCACCTGTCTGATATACATATATATATTTACAATAGTATATAGCACCTGTCTGATATATACAATAGTATATAGCACCTGTCTGATGTATGTATATATAATAGTATATAGCACCTGTCTGAGGCTGTGTTGTGTTCTCACAGGTTCTCCCATTCCCCTCTGATCGATGAAGACGATGAGGAGGACGAAGCCAAGGAACCCATGCTGAATGAAGCCTTTGGTGAAAGACTTTAACCAGTTTAACTTTAGGATTTAGGATTTCCTGCTGTATTGATATAATATATGACAATAGGGATCTCTAGCACCTTGGGGGTCAACTCCAGTTTATATCAACTCCAGTCTATAGTCACCTGTCTGGGGTGTATGTCAACTCCAGTCTATTGGGGGTCAACTAGTCTAGCACCTGTCAACTCCAGTCTAGCGGGGTTGGGGGTCAACTCCAGTCTAGCGGGTTGGGGGTCTCCAGTCTAGCGGGGTTGGGGTCAACTCCAGTCTAGCGGGGTTGGGGGTCAACTCCAGTCTAGACGGGGTTGAACTCCAGTCTAGCGGGGTTGGGGGTCAACTCCAGTCTAGCGGGGTTGGGGGTCAACTCCAGTCTAGGGGGTTGGGGTCAACTCCAGTCTAGCGGGGTTGAACTGAAGTCTAGCGGGGTTGGTCAAAGACTTTAAGCAGTTTAACTTCTAGCGGGTTGGGGGTCAACTTAGTCTAGCGGGGTTCAACTGTCTGCGGGGTTGATCTAGCGGGGTTGGGGGTCAATATATGACTAGCGGGGTTGGGGGTCAACTCCAGTCTAGCGGGGTTGGGGTCAACTCCAGTCTAGCGGGGTTGGGGGTCAACTCCAGTCTAGCGGGGTTGGGGTCAACTCCAGTCTAGCGGGGTTGGGGGTCAACTCCAGTCTAGCGGGGTTGGGGGTCAACTCCAGTCTAGCGGGGTTGGGGGGTTCAACTCCAGTCTAGCGGGGTTGGGGGTCAACTCCAGTCTAGGGGGTCAACTCCAGTCTAGCGGGGTTGGGGTCAACTCCAGTCTAGGGGGTTCAACTCCTGGGGGGTTGGGGGTCAACTCCAGTCTAGCGGGGTTGGGGGTCAACTCCAGTCTAGCGGGGTTGGGGGTCAACTCCAGTCTAGCGGGGTTGGGGGTCAACTCCAGTCTAGCGGGGTTGGGGGTCAACTCCAGTCTAGCGGGGTTGGGGGTCAACTCCAGTCTAGCGGGGTTGGGGGTCAACTCCAGTCTAGCGGGGTTGGGGTCAACTCCAGTCTAGCGGGGTTGGGGTCAACTCCAGTCTAGTCTAGCGGGTCGGGGTCAACTCCAGTCTAGCGGGGTCGGGGGTCAACTCCAGTCTAGCGGGGTCGGGGGTCAACTCCAGTCTAGCGGGGTCAACTCCAGTCTAGCGGGGTCGGGGGTCAACTCCGAAAGTAAACCCAATTCCACATTTTCCTATTTGAAAAGCATTGAGGAGAATTGGAATTTCCGTGTACTTCCTGAAATGACCCCGAATCTGGGGGTGTAAACACTTCAAAAAGTGTTTACACCCCTTGACATTTTGTTGTGTTACAGCCTGAATTCAAAATGAATTAAATATATATATATATTTTTTTATTACATTTGTGAGAAAAAAATGGATTTGAACCATTTGAATTCAGGCTGTAACACAACATGTGGAATAAGTCAAAGGGGTATGAATACTTTCTGAAGGCCCTGTATCTAACTCCGCATTTCTGTTCCAGAGGGGATGAAGATGAGAGGCACCAAGGCTGAGACTAATGGATCCCAGTCACAGAAACTACTCAGTAAAGAGGTCAGTCCATTCAATTCAATACTACTGAGTGAGGTGGCGAGTCAATTCAATTCAATTCAATACTACTGAGTGAGGTGGCGAGTCCATTCAATTCAATTCAATACTACTGAGTGAGGTGGCGAGTCCATTCAATTCAATACTACTGAGTGAGGTGGCGAGTCCATTCAATTCAATTCAATACTACTGAGTGAGGTGGCGAGTCCATTCAATTCAATACTACTGAGTGAGGTGGCGAGTCAATTCAATTCAATACTACTGAGTGAGGTGGCGAGTCCATTCAATTCAAAACTACTGAGTGAGGTGGCGAGTCCATTCAATTCAATTCAAAACTACTGAGTGAGGTGGCGAGTCAATTCAATTCAATTCAATACTACTGAGTGAGGTGGCGAGTCCATTCAATTCAATAATACTACTGAGTGAGGCGGCGAGTCCATTCAATTCAATTCAAACTACTGAGTGAGGTGGCGAGTCCATTCAATTCAATTCAAAACTACTGAGTGAGGCGGCGAGTCCATTCAATTCAATTCAAAACTACTGAGTGAGGTGGCGAGTCCATTCAATTCAATTCAAAACTACTGAGTGAGGTGGCGAGTCCATTCAATTAAAGTCAAAACTACTGAGTGAGGTGGCGAGTCCATTCAATTAAAGTCAAAACTACTGAGTGAGGTGGCGAGTCCATTCAATTCAATACTACTGAGTGAGGCGGCGAGTCCAATTCAATATAAACATATATATAATATCCCAGAGGGGTAATTACTTTGGGCATGTCTGCAGCAATACAATCAACAGTGTCTAGGGCTCCAGGGGCTCAGGTCCTCCGAGAGAAAGAATTAGAGGGAGCATACAGACACCGGATAAGACAGGAGAAATACTCCAGATATAACAGACTGACCCTAGCCCCCCGACACAAACTATTGCAGCATAAATACTGGAGGCTGAGACAGGAGGGGTCGGGAGACACTGTGGCCCCATCCGACTATACCCCTGGACAGGGCCAAACAGGCATGATATAATCCCACCCACTTTTTCAAGGCACAGCCCCCACACCACTAGAGGGATATCTTCAACCACCAACTTACAAGGCTGAGTATAGCCCACGAAGATCTCCCCCATGGCACGAACCCGAGGGGGGCGCCAACCCGGACAGGAAGATCACATCAGTGACTCAACCCACTCAGGTGACGCACCCCCTGCAGGGACGGCATGAGAGAGCACCAGTAAGCCAGTGACTCAGCCCCTGTAATAGGGTTAGAGGCAGAGAATCCCAGTGGAAAGAGGGGAACCGGCCAGGCAGAGACAGCAAGGGCGGTTCGTCGCGCCAGTGCCTTTCTGTTCACCTTCACACTCCTGGGCCAGACTACACTCAATCATAGGACCCACTGAAGAGATGAGTCTTCAGTAAAGACTTAAAGGTTGAGACCGAGTTTGCGTCTCTGACATGAGTAGTCAGACCGTTCCATAAAAATGGAGCTCGAAAGCCCTGCCTCCAGCTGTTTGCTTAGAAATTCTAGGGACAATTAGGAGGCCTGCGTCTTGTGACCGTAGCGTACGTGTAGGTATGTACGGCAGGACCAAATCAGAGAGATGGGTAGGAGCAAGCCCATGTAATGCTTTGTAGGTTAGCAGTAAAATCTTAAGCTAGTCGGAAGACTTCCAGTTTGGTGTGGCGCCATTTCCGTTCCAATTTTCTACGTACCAGGGAGCTAGTTTATGACAAATGTTTTTTGTTTTTAGGGGTGCGACTGCATCTAGGGAATTACGCAAAGTTAAATTGAGTTCCTCGGTTAGGTGGTTAACCGATTTTTGTACTCGGACATCCTTGGGTTGGTGGAGGGAGTCTGGAAGGACATCTAGGAATCTTCGGGTTGTCCGAGAATTTATAGCACGGCTTTTTGATGATCCTTGGTTGGGGTCTGATGACTTAACTTAAGTCATCTTTTCACAGTCCAATCTGATTTCAAGACACTGTTTTGCGTATATCCAAATAAATGACTGTATCCTTTCTCTTGTTCTCAGGATGAAGACCTGAAATGGGTTGAGGAGAACATTCCCACGACTGTCGCTGACGTGTGAGTAGGAAAGAAGGGAACATTTTGAAGTGTATTGGTTACTGCTATGTTCATTATACTGTATAACTGATCACCTCTCTTCTCTCAATTCAAGAAATGCTTTATTGGCATGAATGGTGGTTGTCATTGTTTCTAAAGCAATGTATATGAACATATGCTAGAATGTTAATAATTATATACAGTACCAGTCAAATGTCTGGACACATCTGCTCATTCCAGGGTTTTTCTTTATTTGTACTATTTTCTACGTTGTAGACTAAAAGTGAAGTCATCAAAGTATGAAATAAAACATATGGAATCATGTCGTAACCAAAATAAGTGTTAGATGTATTAAACACTACAACAAAGATTTCTTAGTGTCCATCAAAGCTTTCTCTGCCCTTAACCTTGTTCTGAACACCTCCAAAAACAAAGGTCATGTGTTTTGGTAAGAAGAATGTCCCTCTCCCCTACAGGTGTGACTACTACCTCTGAGGGTTTAGAGCTTGAGGTAGTCACCTCATACCAGTACCTGGGAGTATGGCTAGACGGTACACTGTCCTTCTCTCAGCACATAAAACAACTGCAGGCTAAGGTTAAATCTAGACTTGGTTACTTCTATAGTAATCACTCCTCTTTCACCCCAGCTGCCAAACTAACCCTGATTCAGATGACCATCCTACCCATGATAGATTACAAAGACATAATTTATAGATCGGCAGGTAAGGGTGCTCTGGAGTGGCTAGATGTTCTTTACCATTCAGCCATCAGATTTGCCACCAATGCTCCTTATAGGACACATCACTGCACTCTATACTCCTCTGTAAACTGGTCATCTCTGTATACCCGTCGCAAGACCCACTGGTTGATGCTTATTTATAAAAACCCTCTTAGGCCTCACTCCCCCCTATCTGAGATACCTACTGCAGCCCTCATCCTCCACATACAACACCCGTTCTGCCAGTCACATTCTGTTAAAGGTCCCCAAAGCACACACGTCCCTGGGTCGCTCCTCTCTTCAGCGACTGGAACGAGCTGCAACAAACACTCAAACTGGACAGTTTTATCTCCATCTCCTCATTCAAAGACTCAATCATGGACCCTCTTACTGACAGTTGTGGCTGCTCTGCATGATGTATTGTTGTCTCTGCCTTCTTGCCCTTGGTGCTGTTGTCTCTACCTTCTTGCCCTTGGTGCTGTTGTCTGTGCCCAGTAATGTTTGTACCATGTTTTGTGCTGCAACCGTGTTGTGTTGCTGTCTTAGGTCTCTCTTTATGTAGTGATGTGTATTCTGTCCTATATTTAATTAAAATAAATAAATAAATAATAATAATAAGTTATCCCATCCCTGCAAGGAGGCCTTTTGGAAGGCCGTCAGTGTAAATAATATATTTTTCTTAACTGACTTGCCGAGTTAAATAAAGGTTAAATAAATACAAATGTTGGTCTTTTACCAAATAGGACCAAGTCCATATCATGGAACAGCAAGTCCATCATTACTTTAAGACATGAAGGTCAAGAATTACTATTAGCTCAAATTACTTTAAGACAAGACATGAGAGAGATCATTACTTTAAGACATGAAGGTCAGTCCATCATTTACTTTAAGACATGAAGGTCAAGACATGACATGAAGGTCAAGGACATGAAGGTCAGTCAGTCCATCATTAGTCCATCATTACTTTAAGACATGAAGGTCAGTTTAACTTTAAGACATGAAGGTCAGTCAATACAACAGTCCATCATTACTTTAAGACATGAAGGTCAGTCAATACAACAGTCCATCATTACTTTAAGACATGAAGGTCAGTCAATACAACAGTCCATCATTACTTTAAGACATGAAGGTCAGTCAATACAACAGTCCATCATTACTTTAAGACATGAAGGTCAGTCCATCATTACATTTAAGATCATTACTTTAAGGTCAGTCAATACAACAGTCCATCATTACTTTAAGAAGGTCATGAAGGTTACTTTAAGACATGAAGGTCAAATACAACAGTCCATCATTACTTTAAGACATGAAGGTCACATACAACAGTCCATCATTACTTTAAGACAGGAAGGTCAGTCCATCATTACTTTAAGACATGAAGGTCAGTCCAAGACATGAAGGTCAGTCAATACACAACAAGACATCCATCATTACTTTAAGACATGAAGGTCAGTCCATACAACAGTCCATCATTACTTTAAGACATGAAGGTCAGTCAATACAACAGTCCATCATTACTTTAAGACATGAAGGTCAGTCAATACGGAACATTAAGAACTTTGAAAGTTTTCTTCAAGTTCAGTCGCAAAAAAAAACATTGATGCCGAATTTGTCTCTCATGAGGACCGCCACAGGAATGGGAGACCCAGAGTTTTGATGTATTTAACTATTGCAAGTCCAGTTAAGAACAAATTCTTATTTACAATGACGTCCCCTAACCCGGACGACGCTGGTCCTATTGTGTGCCGCTGTAGTATCAGTGTCTGTAGCTATGCAGTGTCTGTAGCTATGCAGTGTCTGTAGCTATGCAGTGCCCTGTGGGGCTGTAGTATCAGTGTCTGTAGCTATGCAGTGCCCTGTGGGGCTGTAGTATCAGTGTCTGTAGCTATGCAGTGCCCCGTGGGGCTGTAGTATCAGTGTCTGTAGCTATGCAGTGCCCCGTGGGGCTGTAGTATCAGTGTCTGTAGCTATGCAGTGCCCCGTGGGGCTGTAGTATCAGTGTCTGTAGCTATGCAGTGCCCCGTGGGGCTGTAGTATCAGTGTCTGTAGCTATGCAGTGCCCCGTGGGGCTGTAGTATCAGTGTCTGTAGCTATGCAGTGCCTTAGACCGCTGCGTCACTCGGGAACCTCTACTGCAGAGGACACGTTCATTAGATAATCACCTCCGATGATTGCAGCCCGAATAAATGCAGACACAGACACATCTCAACATCAACTGTGTGAATCAGGCCTTCATGGTCATATTGCTGCAAAGGAACTACTACTAAAGGACACCAATAAGAAGACGATACTTGCTTGGGCCAAGAAACACGAGCAATGGACATTAGACCGGATGGAAATCTGTGCTTTGGTCTGGAGTCCAAATTGGAGATTTTTGGTTCCAACCGCCGTGTCTTTGTGAGACGCAGAGTAGGTGAACGGATGATCTCCGCGTGGTGAAGCATGGAGGAGGAGGAGGTGTGATGGTGTCGGGGTGCTTTGATGGTGACACAGTCAGTGATTTATTTAGAATTCAAGGCACACTTAACCAGCATGCTCAGCATATGTGGAAACTCATTCAAGAATGTTGGAAAAGCATTCCAGGTGAAGCTGGTTGAGAGAATACCAAGTGTGCAAAGCTGTCATCAAGGCAAAGGGTGGCTTCTTTGATAAATCTCAAATATAAAATATTTTGATTTGGTTTCAAACTTCTGCTTACTACATGATTCCACATGTGTCATATCATAGTTTTGATGACATCACTATTGTGCAATGTAAATAAATAAATAGATGAAAACCCTTGAATGAGGTAGGTGTTCTAAAACTTTTGACTGGTAGTGTACTTAAAAAAAAATCATACATGAACAAATAAGCAATTATCTCTGTCTCCTCTCTCTCTCTCCCTCTGTCTCCTCTCTCTCTCTCTCTGTCTCCCTCTCTCTCTCTGTCTCCCTCTCTCTCTCTGTCTCCTCTCTCTCTCTCTGTCTCCTCTCTCTGTCTCCTCTCTCTGTCTCCTCTCTCTGTCTCCTCTCTCTGTCTCCCTCCCTCTCTGTCTCCTCTCTCTGTCTCCTCTCTCTGTCTCCCTCTGTCTCCCTCTCTCTCTCTGTCTCCCTCTCTCTCTCTGTCTCCTCTCTCTCTCTCTGTCTCCCTCCCTCTCTGTCTCCCCTCTCTGTCTCCCTCTCTCTCTGTCTCCCTCTCTCTCTCTGTCTCCCTCTCTCTCTCTGTCTCTCTGTCTCCCTCTCTCTCTGTCTGTCTCCCTCTCTCTCTGTCTGTCTCCCTCTCTCTCTGTCTGTCTCCCTCTCTCTCTGTCTGTCTCCCTCTCTCTCTGTCTGTCTCCCTCTCTCGCTCTCTCTGTCTCCCTCTCTCGCTCTCTCTGTCTCCCTCTCTCTCTCTCTCTGTCTCTCTCTCTCTGTCTCCCTCTCTCTCTCTCTCTCTCTGTCTCCCTCTCTCTCTCTGTCTCCCTCTCTCTGTCTCCCTCTCTCTCTCTCTCTCTGTCTCCTCTCTCTCTCTCTCTGTCTCCTCTCTCTCTCTCTCTCTCTCTCTCTCTCTCTCTCTCTCTCTCTCTCTCCTGTCTCTCTCTCTCTGTCTCCCTCCTCTCTGTCTGTCTGTCTCTGTCTCTACAGAGCCCTCCCAGTAATGCTTGACGAAGAGGAGGTAATTAAATAAGGAACTTCTCTCTAATGACTGCCGGTCACATTTTTTGTCTATTTAAAAAAAAAAATATATATATATATTTTGTGTTACCATCATTCAACAGAGACACATGTTTCTCTCGCTTTTTGTCCCCAGGAAATTCTGAAAACCAAGATGGAGAGATCCAAAATGGAATGACCGAGTGGAGGGGTTTCACCGAGTGGAGGGGTTTCACCCAGTGGAGGGGTTTCACCGAGGCAGCCATTGATGGAGTCAAATGAAGTGACCCATCAGATCCTATATTTATAACACTTTTATGTTCCTTCATTTTGAGCACCGCCATGCAGCCGCTAATAAACTCTACGGCTTTGCCAAATGGCCCCCTATTCCCTCTGTAGTGCACTACTGTTGACCAGGGCCCTATTCCCTATATAGTGCACTACTGTTGACCAGAGCCCTATTCCCTATATAGAACACTACTGTTGCCAAGGGCCCATAGGGAAGTGCACTACTGTTGACCGATAGGGTCCCTGGTCAACAGTAGTGCACTACCCAATGGGCCCTGGTCAACAGTAGTGCCCTACCCTATGGGCCCTGGTCAACAGTAGTACACTACCCTATGGGCCCAGGTCAACAGTAGTGCACTACCCTATGGGCCCTGGTCAACAGTAGTGCACTACCCTATGGGCCCTGGTCAACAGTAGTGCACTACCCTATGGGCCCTGGTCAACAGTAGTGCACTACCCTATGGGCCCAGGTCAACAGTAGTACACTACCCTATGGGCCCTGGTCAACAGTAGTACACTACCCTATGGGCCCTGGTCAACAGTAGTGCACTACCCTATGGGCCCTGGTCAACAGTAGTGCACTACCCTATGGGCCCTGGTCAACAGTAGTGCACTACCCTGTGGGCCCAGGTCAACAGTAGTGCCCTACCCTATTGGCCCTGGTCAACAGTAGTGCACTACCCTATGGGCCCTGGTCAACAGTAGTGCACTACCCTATGGGCCCTGGTCAACAGTAGTGCACTACCCTATGGGCCCTGGTCAACAGTAGTGCACTACCCTATGGGATGCCAGGGTAGTGGGTTCGATCCCGGGACCACCCATACGTAGAATGTATGCACACATGACTGTAAGTCGCTCTGGATAAAAGCGTCTGCTAAATGGCATATATTATTATTATATTATGTCACTTGGCCCAGTGAGTCAGTCAGTCTGCCATTGACACCTATCTATATTAGTATTGACACAGTGCAGTCTGATAATTTGTCAGATTTAAATAAATAATTTATGTGTCACTGTTAAGTCTTTTTATGTTAGTTTCTGCCACCACCTCCCAAGATAATTAATTTGACCCCCCCAACGCTGGCACAGTGCAAGTTAAACACAGCCTGTGAGGCCAGACGAGGCCCTCTCACCCAGTAATTTATTCTACAGACATCATTATGGTTTTGTAATGTTCAATTGTCCTGCACTGCATTGTTTTTGTTTGTTTAGCAGGACAGCATCTAATGTACAGTAAAGTGGGTCTGTGTTGTAATTTCTTTGTTACATTTTATTGTATGCATTTTTTTGCTGTTTATTCTGGGATTAAAGTTTATATTAAAATGTCACCAAATTAATACAAGATGTGTATTATGTGATTTTATTCTTCTTTTTAGGGTCACAAGATACTACTCATTATTCTCTACTACCACCCGGTACTAGAACAGTGGTTAAGTTTTTTTTTTTTTTTTTTTACCTTTATTTAACTAGGCTAGTCAGTTAAGAACAAATTATTATTTTCAATAACGGCCTAGGGACAGTGGGTTAACATGCCTGTTCAGGGACAGAACAGATTTGTACCTTGTCAGGTTGGGGATTTGAACTTGCAACCTTTCGGTTACTAGTTCAACCACTAGGCTACCCTGCCGCCCCAAGGTTCGCCATATTGACCAGCTTTTCGAGTGGCCGCTCTGACAATGAAATATCGAAGTTGTGCGTTAAAGGACGTGTATTTTCATTGTCAGAGCGGCCACTCGAAAATCTGGTCAATATAATGGATAATATGTGAGTACAATCACGAGGGATGAATTGGAACATGGCGAACCTTGTTATATTTTATAACCTATATATATTTTATGTTAATCAATGTTGGCGGTGTGTCACGTGTCCCATTTATATCAGTACACTCGTAAGCAATTTATATTCGATCAAATAAACCTCACGCAGCAAATAAGCCATTACATTTTATTTATGTTTTTAGTTGACCAAACTCCCAATACAAAAACCCTCCTCGCTTGGTGTGCGGGCAAAAAAAACGTCAACTTCCGGAGGAGACAGATTGTTGGGCGGAGTTTACCCTCTCGCTCCGCTTCTTCCTCTCTGATGTACTGATCACGTGACGTGTCAGTAAGGAGCAGACACTGTTCGCAGTTTTATTTATATATATATTATATATATCTCTTGTGTTAGCTTATTGACTAGCAGGACCTTTTTATAGGAGAAGGATTTAGTATTTATTTATTCGGTCAAGACCAACATGGGGATAATAGGGAATTTGGTTAACTCGTTATCCTTGTTGGTGTCCTCTCGCTAATAAAAGCAAAGTTCGTTCGCTAATCAATTTGGATGTCATGGCTTCAACGAATGACAGAGGAATTATGTTAAGGTTACCTGCACGGATTAAAGACACGGTTTAATCGACGGGGGTTGGACTTGACATTTCCAGACGCACCTTTTTTTTTTTTGTAACGTTGCCTAAAAATGTTTTGTTATTGTCACTAACGTTACTAGATTATTTATAGGGGGAACTAAACTACCGGTAACTACCGAGACTCCACAATGCATGACGCTTACGAACCGGTCCCTATCCTGGAGAAACTGCCTCTGCAGATTGACTGTCTTGCTGCTTGGGGTAAGTTGATAATGTCAGCAAACTAACTAACATTAGCAAATTATTGTTGCTATAAACTACCTAATTTAGTTAACTAGGTAGGTACTAAGTTAGCTGACTGGTTTGTCAGATAACCAGCATATAACTCTTGTCTGCTTAGTTGTAGCAATGTTACCTTGATGAGTTTTGAGGCGACACGACATTTGTAAACAAAGCAACCCTGTCTTGCACATGGTCGAGGACGTGGAGAATTTAATACCGTTGTTATAATTTTGCTCTGTGATGCGTGTTCCCTATGCAGTGCACTACTTTTGACGAGAGTCCGAGTGCACTACATTTGGGATGTATCTATACTTACTAATCATGACATTCTCTCCTCCTATCACATAACAGAGGACTGGCTTCTGGTCGGCACTAAACCAGGCCATCTCCTGCTCTACAGGATAAAAAATAATGCAGGTGAATAAGAGAGAGACTGCTGTTAGTGTCCTGTATCCCTGTCTATGTGTGTGTGTGTGTCCCAGGGCCCTGTCTATTTGTATGTGTGTGTCCCCCAGGGCCCTGTCTATTTGTATGTGTGTCTCCCCCAGGGCCCTGTCTATTTGTATGTGTGTCTCCCCCAGGGCCCTGTGTATGTGTGTCTCCCCCAGGGCCCTGTCTATGTATATGTGTGTGTCCCAGGGCCCTGTCTATTTGTATGTGTCTGTCCCAGGGCCCTGTCTATTTGTATGTGTGTGTCCCAGGGCCCTGTCTATTTGTATGTGTGTGTCCCAGGGCCCTGTCTATTTGTATGTGTGTGTGTCCCAGGGCCCTGTCTATTTGTATGTGTGTGTGTCCCAGGGCCCTGTCTATGTGTGTGTGTGTGTGTCCCAGGGCCCTGTCTATGTGTGTGTGTCTCCCCCAGGGCCCTGTCTATTTGTATGTGTGTGTGTCCCAGGGCCCTGTCTATTTGTATGTGTGTGTGTCCCAGGGCCCTGTCTATGTGTATGTGTGTGTCCCAGGGCCCTGTCTATTTGTATGTGTGTGTGTCCCAGGGCCCTGTCTATGTGTATGTGTGTGTCCCAGGGCCCTGTCTATGTGTATGTGTGTGTCCCAGGGCCCTGTCTATTTGTATGTGTGTGTGTCCCAGGGCCCTGTCTATTTGTATGTGTGTGTCCCAGGGCCCTGTCTATGTGTGTATGTGTGTGTGTGTCCCAGGGCCCTGTCTATTTGTATGTGTGTGTGTGTCCCAGGGCCCTGTCTATTTGTATGTGTGTGTGTCCCAGGGCCCTGTCTATTTGTGTGTGTGTCCCAGGGCCTTGTCTATTTGTATGTGTGTGTCCCAGGGCCCTGTCTATTTGTATGTGTGTGTCCCAGGGCCCTGTGTATGTGTGTGTGTGTGTCCCAGGGCCCTGTCTATTTGTATGTGTGTGTCCCCGGGCCCTGTCTATTTGTATGTGTGTGTCCCAGGGCCCTGTGTATGTGTGTGTGTCCCAGGGCCCTGTGTATGTGTGTGTGTCCCAGGGCCCTGTCTATTTGTGTGTGTCCCAGGGCCCTGTCTATTTGTATGTGTGTGTCCCAGGGCCCTGTCTATTTGTATGTGTGTGTCCCAGGGCCCTGTGTATGTGTGTGTGTCCCAGGGCCCTGTCTATTTGTATGTGTGTGTCCCAGGGCCCTGTCTATTTGTATGTGTGTGTCCCAGGGCCCTGTCTATGTGTGTGTGTCCCAGGGCCCTGTCTATTTGTATGTGTGTGTCCCAGGGCCCTGTCTATTTGTATGTGTGTGTGTCCCAGGGCCCTGTGTATGTGTGTGTGGCCCAGGGCCCTGTCTATGTGTATGTGTGTGTCCCAGGGCCCTGTCTATGTGTATGTGTGTCTGTCCCAGGGCCCTGTCTATGTGTATGTGTGTCTGTCCCAGGGCCCTGTCTATGTGTATGTGTGTCTGTCCCAGGGCCCTGTCTATGTGTATGTGTGTCTGTCCCAGGGCCCTGTCTATTTGTATGTGTGTCTGTCCCAGGGCCCTGTCTATTTGTATGTGTGTCTGTCCCAGGGCCCTGTCTATGTGTATGTGTGTCTGTCCCAGGGCCCTGTCTATGTGTATGTGTGTCTGTCCCAGGGCCCTGTCTATTTGTATGTGTGTGTCCCAGGGCCCTGTCTATTTGTATGTGTGTGTCCCAGGGCCCTGTGTATGTGTGTGTGTCCCAGGGCCCTGTCTATGTGTATGTGTGTGTCCCAGGGCCCTGTCTATTTGTATGTGTGTGTGTCCCAGGGCCCTGTCTATGTGTATGTGTGTGTCCCAGGGCCCTGTCTATTTGTATGTGTGTGTGTCCCAGGGCCCTGTCTATGTGTATGTGTGTGTCCCAGGGCCCTGTCTATGTGTATGTGTGTGTCCCAGGGCCCTGTCTATTTGTATGTGTGTGTGTCCCAGGGCCCTGTCTATTTGTATGTGTGTGTGTCCCAGGGCCCTGTCTATTTGTATGTGTGTGTGTCCCAGGGCCCTGTCTATTTGTATGTGTGTGTCCCAGGGCCCTGTCTATGTGTATGTGTGTGTGTCCCAGGGCCCTGTCTATGTGTATGTGTGTCCCAGGGCCCTGTCTATGTGTATGTGTCCCAGGGCCCTGTCTATGTGTATGTGTGTGTGTCCCAGGGCCCTGTCTATGTGTATGTGTGTCTGTCCCAGGGCCCTGTCTATTTGTATGTGTCTGTCCCAGGGCCCTGTCTATTTGTATGTGTGTGTCCCAGGGCCCTGTCTATTTGTATGTGTCTGTCCCAGGGCCCTGTCTATTTGTATGTGTCTGTCCCAGGGCCCTGTCTATTTGTATGTGTCTGTCCCAGGGCCCTGTCTATTTGTATGTGTCTGTCCCAGGGCCCTGTCTATTTGTATGTGTCTGTCCCAGGGCCCTGTCTATTTGTATGTGTCTGTCCCAGGGCCCTGTCTATTTGTATGTGTCTGTCCCAGGGCCCTGTCTATTTGTATGTGTCTGTCCCAGGGCCCTGTCTATTTGTATGTGTGTCTGTCCCAGGGCCCTGTCTATGTGTATGTGTCTGTCCCAGGGCCCTGTCTATTTGTATGTGTCTGTCCCAGGGCCCTGTCTATTTGTATGTGTCTGTCCCAGGGCCCTGTCTATTTGTATGTGTGTGTTTGATGTCTGCAAGCATAGTTTCCATTGTGTTTTTTATTTTGTTCCTCATTCCGTAGCAGGTGTTTAAAACAAGGAAACATATCCTCTCTCTCTCTCTTCCTCGTAGGTACCAACAGGTTTGAGGTAACTCTGGAGAAGTCCAACAAGAACTTCTCAAAGAAGATCCAGCAGGTATATTAGTCAGTGTCTGTCATAGTTGAAGTGTACGTACCTATGATGAAAATTACAGGCCTCTCTCATCTTTTTAAGTGGGAGAACTTGCACAATTGGTGGCTGACTAAATACTTTTTTTGCCCCACTGTATGTTAGTCAGAGTGAAACTTCATATTCTGTTGATGTGACGGTCATTTAATTATTTTTTTTTTTTTTTTTAAACAAGGGATGTCAGATTAAAGAAATATAGTAGACACTCCGTTGTCCTAGCCTGGTTCAGTTTCTGCCATTTTGTCAATCCAAACGTGGTGTGACAATGACTAAAAAGGATTTGGTGTGTGTTTCGCGTCATGTGCTAGCTTAGCCCCCATTAGCTTCCCCCCTCTCTGTATGAGTACAACTCGGGGTATACAGTTCATACCACAGCTCCAACACGTGACCACTCGAATGACAACAACAACAACAAGGATCCTCCTCGATAGCGCAATTGGGCATTTCAAGTTCTGGAAAGAGTTTACGGGCCTGTCCTTATGTCCGGCACTTATTCTACCGTTGTCCTGCTGTCAACATAGACTTGAAATCACTGGTCCCTTTGATAATGGAACACTGGTCCCTTTGATAATGGAACACTGGTCCCTTTGATAATGGAACACTGGTCCCTTTGATAATGGAACACTGGTCCCTTTGATAATGGAACACTGGTCACTTTGATAATGGAACACTGGTCACTTTGATAATGGAACACTGGTCCCTTTGATAATGGAACACGGGTCACTTTGATAATGGAACACGGGTCACTTTGATAATGGAACACGGGTCCCTTTGATAATGGAACACGGGTCCCTTTGATAATGGAACACGGGTCCCTTTGATAATGGAACACGGGTCCCTTTGATAATGGAACACCCAGGGCCCTGTCTTTTGATAATGGAACACGGCCCTGTCCCTTTGATAATGGAACACAGGGTCCTGTCTTTGATAATGGAACACGGGTCCCTTTGATAATGGAACACTGGTCCCTTTGCTAATGGAACACTGGTCCCTTTGATAATGGAACACTGGTCCCTTTATAATGGAACACGGGTCTTTGATAATGGAACCTGTCTATTTGTATGTGTCACTGTTTGATAATGGAACACGGGTCCCGATAATGGAACACGGTCCCTTTGATAATGGAACACGGGTCCCTTTGATAATGGAACACGGGTCCTTTGATAATGGAACACTCTTCCTTTGGGAACCACAGGTTTGATAATGGAACACTGGAGTCCCTTTGATAATGGAACACGGGTCCCTTTGATAATGGAACACGGGTCCTTTGATAATGGAACACGTGTCCCTTTGATAATGGAACACGGGTCCCTTTGATAATGGAACACTTGTCCCTTTGATGACTGGAACACTTTTCCCTGTTGTTAGTAATGGAACACTTCCCTTTGTTAATGGAACACGGTCCCTTTAATAATGGAACACTTTTCCCTTTTAAAACACGGGTCCCAGATAATGGAACACGGGTCCCTTTGATAATGGAACACTGGTCCCTTTGATAATGTCAACACGTGGTCCCAATGATAATGGAACACGGGTCCCTTTGATGTGGAACACCATTAGTCCCTTTGATAATGGAACACGGGTCCCTTTGATAATGGAACACGGGTCCCTTTGATAATGGAACACGAGTCCCTTTGATAATGGAACACGGGTCCCTTTGATAATGGAACACGGGTCCCTTTGATAATGGAACACGGGTCCCTTTGATAATGGAACACGGGTCCCTTTGATAATGGAACACGGGTCCCTTTGATAATGGAACACGGGTCCCTTTGATAATGGAACACGGGTCCCTTTGATAATGGAACACGGGTCCCTTTGATAATGGAACACGGGTCCCTTTGATAATGGAACACGGGTCCCTTTGATAATGGAACACGGGTCCCTTTGATAATGGAACACGGGTCCCTTTGATAATGGAACACGGGTCCCTTTGATAATGGAACACGGGTCCCTTTGATAATGGAACACTGGTCCCTTTAGTAATGGAACACTGGTCCCTTTGATAATGGAACACTGGTCCCTTTGATAATGGAACACTGGTCCCTTTAATAATGGAACACTGGTCCCTTTGATAATGGAACACTGGTCCTTTGATAATGGAACACTGGTCCCTTTGATAATGGAACACTGGTCCCTTTAATAATGGAACACTGGTCCCTTTGATAATGGAACACCGGTCCCTTTGATAATGGAACACCGGTCCCTTTGATAATGGAACACCGGTCCCTTTGATAATGGAACACCGGTCCCTTTGATAATGGAACACCGGTCCCTTTAATAATGGAACACCGGTCCCTTTTATAATGGAACACTGGTCCCTTTAATAATGGAACACTGGTCCCTTTAATAATGGAACACTGGTCCCTTTAATAATGGAACACTGGTCCCTTTAATAATGGAACACTGGTCCCTTTAATAATGGAACACTGGTCCCTTTGATAATGGAACACTGGTCCCTTTAATAATGGAACACTGGTCCCTTTGATAATGGAACACTGGTCCCTTTAATAATGGAACACTGGTCCCTTTGATAATGGAACACTGGTCCTTTAATAATGGAACACTGGTCCCTTTGATAATGGAACACTGGTCCCTTTAATAATGGAACACTGGTCCCTTTGATAATGGAACACTGGTCCCTTTAATAATGGAACACTGGTCCTTTAATAATGGAACACTGGTCCCTTTGATAATGGAACACTGGTCCCTTTGATAATGGAACACTGGTCCCTTTAATAATGGAACACTGGTCCCTTTGATAATGGAACACCGTCCCTTTGATAATGGAACATTCTGTCCTTTGATAATGGAACACCGGTCCCTTATTTATATATGGAATTCCGTTCCTACTTTTAGATTTGTGTGTATTGGAACACTGCACTGGTCCCATTTCAATAACATGGAACACATGTGTCCCAATAATGGAACATCTGTCAACCAATAATGGAACACATCTGATAACACTTTAATAATGGAACATCTGGCCACCATAATGTATGTGACCATCTCATGTAACCATGTGTATTCTGTAACATCTGTAACCATTTTGACCAATGCCATCTGTTAACCATCTAATATTTACCAATTTCTTAACATCTGATAACCATTTGTGTATGTGACCAATAACATCTCTTAACCATTTATGTGACCAATAACATCTGATAACCATGTGTATGTGACCAATAACATCTGGTAACCATGTGTATGTGACCAATAACATCTGGTAACCATGTGTATGTGACCAATAACATCTGGTAACCATGTGTATGTGACCAATAACATCTGGTAACCATGTGTATGTGACCAATAACATCTGGTAACCATGTGTATGTGACCAATAACATCTGTTACACATGTGTATGTGACCAATAAGATTTGATTTTGAAGTTCAAAACCTTCCTTGTCTCTCCTTCTCACAGCTGTTTGTTGTGTCACAGTACAAGATCCTCGTCAGTCTGTTAGGTAGGAGAAACATATACTCTCTTCAGTAAACAAGCTTGTTGTTGTTTACTTGGACGTGTGGGTTGTTAATCTCAGTAAATCCCACAGCTCTATGTTTTTTTTCAAATAGTGTTTTCTTGTGTGTGTGCGCGTGCGCACACATACCGGTTTCTCCCCACCTACAGAGAACAACATCCATGTCCACGACCTCTTGACCTTCCAGCAGATTACTGTGGTCTCCAAGGCCAGAGGGGCAACGCTCTTCGCCTGTGACCTGCAGGTGAGATTAGGACATAGTTTGTAAATGTTTTTTTTTTGATGTGAACCGGTGGTGTCTATTTTATCTGAAGCTCCTGTAAAATCTGTTTCCAAATTGATCTTCTTCTTCTTCGTTGCAGCAGTCCCCCTCGGGAGAAGCCCAGCTGAGGATGTGTGTCGCTGTGAAGAAGAAGCTTCAGCTGTACTACTGGAAGGACAGGGAGTTCTACGAGCTACAGGTGAGACGGGGAGTTCTATGAGCTGCAGGTGAGACGGGGAGTTCTATGAGCTACAGGTGAGACAGGGAGTTCTATGAGCTGCAGGTGAGACAGGGAGTTCTATGAGCTGCAGGTGAGACAGGGAGTTCTATGAGCTGCAGGTGAGACAGGGAGTTCTATGAGCTGCAGGTGAGACAGGGAGTTCTATGAGCTGCAGGTGAGACAGGGAGTTCTATGAGCTACAGGTGAGACGGGGAGTTCTATGAGCTACAGGTGAGACGGGGAGTTCTATGAGCTACAGGTGAGACGGGGAGTTCTATGAGCTACAGGTGAGACGGGGAGTTCTATGAGCTACAGGTGAGACGGGGAGTTCTATGAGCTGCAGGTGAGACGGGGAGTTCTATGAGCTACAGGTGAGACGGGGAGTTCTATGAGCTACAGGTGAGACGGGGAGTTCTATGAGCTACAGGTGAGACGGGGAGTTCTATGAGCTACAGGTGAGACGGGGAGTTCTATGAGCTACAGGTGAGACGGGGAGTTCTATGAGCTACAGGTGAGACGG